>NC_057723.1:22308993-22311523 GCF_004010195.1 Chiloscyllium plagiosum | reverse complement strand
GCCTCCTCCATCGCCAGACCGTGGCAACACGACGCCTGGAGGAAGAGCACCTCATCTTCCGCCTCGGAACCCTCCAACCACAGGGATGAATGCAGATTTCTCCAGCTTTCTCATTTCTCCTCTCCCCACCTTATCTCGGTCCCAACCCTCGGACTCAGCACCGCCTTCTTGACCTGCAATCTTCATCCCGACCTCTCCGCCCCCACCCCCTCTCCGGCTTATCACCTTCACCTTAACCTCCTTCCACATTCCCAACGTCCCTTCACCAAGTCCCTTCTCCCTACCTTGTATCTTAGCCTGCTTGGCACACCTTCCTCATTCCTGAAGAAGGGCTTATGCCCGAAACGTCGATTCTCCTGCTCCTTGGATCCTGCCTGACCTGCTGTGCTTTTCCAGCAACACATTTTTCAGTTTTGCAACATATCGACCACTCTTTGGTCAGGTATAGCAGAATACTGTGATTTAAACTATAGCCCTTGGACCGTTAATGTCTGACCCACACGACTCAGATAAATGTAGTTGTTTATTTTTGTATTTCTGCTTCTTAATTGCATGCATGTATTTCTCAGTTCATTGCCTGAATGCTGTGGACCCGAAAAGTTGGAAAGAGCTTTGCACAATACTGTGGCCTCATATTTGGATAAATTTTAGCATATAACTTCCAAAGTTTTATTATTTGCACCTAATATAAATACGCGTTACCACGGACAGGAATATAATCGTTAATTGGAGGCAGTTCAGAGAAGATTCACTAGGATGATCCTTGGTGTGGAGGGATTGTCCTATGAAAAAGGTTAAGCAGGTTTGGATTCTATCCATTGGAATTTAGAAGAATGAGAGGAAATCTCATTGAAACATATAGGATTCTTAAGGGGCTTGAGACTGTAAATGCAGAGAGAATGTTTCCCTTCATGGGAGAGTCCAGAGGGCAAAGTCTCAGAATAATGGGGCACCAATTTATGACTGAGATGGTTCGGAATTTCTTCTGAGGGTTGTGTGTCTTTGGAACTCCTTGCCACACAGAGGGGCATGGAAGCAGAGTCCTTGTATATATTTAAGGCTGAGATCTTTCTTGATCAATTGGGGTATCAAAGGTCACAGGGAAGGGCAGGAAAGCAGATGCAAGGAGCGTCACATTAGCCATGATCCTATTGAGGTAATGGAGCAGGCTCATGGGACTGAACGGCTTACTCCTCTTCCTATCTCTTATGGTTTTACTCGATTTATAAAGCTCCTAAATAGTTAGCATTGAACAACTTTGAGACAAAGCAAGAATGAAATGCAAGGCAGTTCAACAGTTCCTTTTAGACTTCTCCAGCAGTGTTTCTAAATCTCTCATCTAAACAGGTCTATCACAGCTGGATTTCCTTAAAGTTTCAACTTAATGCATTTGTGATTTTGGATTGGTGTTGATACCAACCACAGTCAGTTCACTTAAGCAGTCGAGCAAGCAGTGGAAAAGCGAAGTTAAATAAAAGTGATTTGCTTAATAAATTAAACGTGGCAAAATGTTCCAGCTGCTTGTAGTTACTCCTGTTGAGATCTGGTATCACGGTATGCCACACTCATTTACCTTGCCCCATCCTCACATATCTATTGTAGCTCACCTGCAACAATTAGGTGGTGCCCATCATCCAAACATGTTTAGATCAACCCTGCTTTCTCGCTCTCCAATTTGCCCTGTAGAAGAGATCTCTGTAGTTTTTCAGCTCTGATCAAATGGATGAAATACTGACATTTTCTTTTCTCGATTCACTTTTTTGTTTAAAAAGAGTTTTTGTGGCTCCTGGACTTTTCAGCACGTCTTAACATTTTAAAAAACCCTATTTTCTTCCACAGATCTTTACTGCCCAGGTTTTAGAAGCATGTAGGAAAGTGGAAAGAATGTAGCATCTTAATGCCATTCCCTCATCTTCTCCTCATAATCCTGCACATACTTCCTTTGCAGGTAACAAACCAATTTCCTTTAGATAGCATCGATTGAATCTGCTTCCAAACTCATTATCAGGTAAGGTTGTCCAGAATTTAATCACACTATGATATCTCAAGATCTCTTTCCCTGTTCCACATTCTGAAGTCAATTCCATTTAACATATAATCCACATCAGCTTTTCCTCCAAATTTCATAACCTTCTGTTTCCTTCTAAAAGTATAACTGTCACTTATCTGCACAATGATCGAACTTGCAAAGATGCTTTTGAACGTCAAAGTATTCATATTGATCATTTCTTGTTGCTCCTAATTTAAAATCCTAAGCAAATTTGGGCAACTTTATCATCAAAGTTATTTGTAAGGGTTAGAGATAGCAACAGCTCCAACACTGAAACTAGTGGCTCTTAACCAGATACCTACTCTTGGAATACTTGCAATGTTGAAAATGTTTGCTGGAAAAGCGCAGCAGGTCAGGCAGCATCCAGGGATCAGGAGAATCGACGTTTCGGGCATAAGCCCTTCTTCAGGAATGAGGAAGGTTTGTCCAGCAGGCTAAGATAAAAGTTAGGGAGGAGGGACTTGGGGGAGGGGCGTCAGA
>NC_057723.1:22297363-22308144 GCF_004010195.1 Chiloscyllium plagiosum | reverse complement strand
AGGAAGGGGAGGGAGGAATCTGAGACTGTCCAGGTGAATTTGAGGTCGGGAGGAAGGTGTTGGTGAAGTGGATGAACTGTTCAACCTCCTCGTGGGAGCACGAGGCAGCGCCGATACAGTCATTGATGTAGCGGAGGAAAAGGTGGGGGTTGGGGCCAGTGTAGCTGCGGAAGATGGACTGTTCCACATATCCTACGAAGAGGCAGGCATAGCTGGGGCCCATGCGGGTGCCCATGGCTACTCCTTTTGTTTGGACATACTTGCAATGTTGTCTACTGACCTGCTTGCTTAGCTCAGTTGGTTAAATTACTCAAGAGTGGTGCAGAATAAAGCCAACAGTGCAGGTTTCCATACCTGTTATGCTCCTCACCTTACCACATACTTGTAGAATTGTTGCTGGCAAGCTAAATGCAATCAAGTTTCTCTCCCTCATGGAGAGATTTTTCAAAAGTCTTTTGTGGACTTTGGCTCCTTACAATTTACATTGAAAATTATTAGTCCAAGATTATAAATGATTTGGAAAAGTCATCTTAAATTTACTTCAGTTAATTGTGTTTGAACAGGCACAGTAAATGGCATTCCATAAGGCCTATAAAGAGGAAAACATTTAAAATGTTGAACGAATTGAATGAAAGGCTCCAAATGACAAAGCTCATGACATAAACACAAACTGAAAATTGTATAGTGTGAAACACATATATACACATCAGGTAATAGACTATTGCTCTGTATTAATCAACTGACCATTTAGCAATGTTATTATTTAATATGTACAAGATGGTAAACACATTGTCCAACACCATGAAGCTCTTTGGTAGCAACAACCTTTAACTGTGTAGCAATATGGATGGAAATGTTGACATTAACAATTCATAGTGATTAAACATGGTCCAGAAAGTATGCTGAAAATTGAGCCAACAGAAAATTCATGTCCTATTTTCATGCTGTACAATTAGGAACAATGAGCACAAAACCTGCACAGCCTCATACAAGTAAATAATGGCTTACTCAGTGCATCATTTCTCCTTTTACTAGTCTCCCACTGTAATTACCAAAGATGCCAGAAGGGATTCATACCCTTTTGAAGCAATTTCCCTCTCTTCCCTTTTGATTTCTAAAGGACTGACATCAAACACGAGATGGAGACAAGCAACATAAATCTCAAAAAAAATGATTTATTTAACATTTAATGATAAACAGCATGAAGCAAATAATGAAAATTAAAAAAAAACCCAGGACATTTAAAACACAACTTAGACTAATCTGGCACAGAAATAACCATTTTAATTTTGCTGTATGCAGATCATTTTTGGAAACTCAGTCATCAAATTAAAGATGGACACAATACACTGGAGTAAAATGAATAACTAAATGAAATACCATAATATAATTAAATTGATAACAGTCAATGGTAGATGTCAGTGCAATACTGTCACACAACGAACAATTAAACGGTTTGTTCCAAGTACGAAGACAATGTTCAAAAATTCCACTAAAGCACATGACCTGAGTAAACCAACAGGTACAAAGAATTACAGTGGCTGAAAGATAGATAAGAATTACATTAGCACACAGCAAAGGTAAAAATATGAAAAATTACAATGAACTGGAATACTATATGGAGTGATACAGTTTCAAGTTAATATTAGGTAATTGCATTACATGCAAATTTTTTAGAACAATTCAATTTCAACTCTAATGTCTACTTAAAAATTATATAACTTTATAAATATTTATGGATTTCAAGCAAACACCCTTGACAAGAAACAATGCAAAAATACTTGTTTTCCTACAATATGCTTTCGAATAATTTGGTCCAATGACATGAGAAATTACATCTTTAGTTGAACCTGATTGTTAAAAAATAAATCTCTCCACTTCCAGAGAATATACAGTGTGTACTTGTGTATAATTGATGAGATATTACAATATCGTTTTCTCAAAGAATTTCAAACTGCACATCATTTATACCCAAAAGTCAAACTCAGGTCGCACTTGCAACTGGAATATCTTCATCTAAAGCCAAAACAAAAATGAAGGAGCAGATTATTTGGTTCAGCTTGAAAGGAGATCAGATCAATGCAAGTCATGCAATGACTGACAGATTTAACGTGTCAGAAGTTGGATAGTAGCTGTTTACCATGTCACCTCCTCCCTGTCCCAGCCCGATTTTGTCCTATCATGCCTACTCTGCTGAAAGTATTAAATTAGAGTGAGGTAGAATTCAAAAGGTACTAAAAGCCAGCAAATTTATGATACCTCAATACAGCTGACTATCCTTCAGCTGAGAACTGGTTGACTATAGAAAAAGGCCACCTGAATGTAATTCACTTTTCAACGAGGAGATCACAGCATCTTCAACTTCAATCCATTCCACCATAGCAAGAAAAGGAGCATAAGTTTCCAGCCACCAGATGTCCTCACTCGGTATTCACGAACCCAAAGGTAAATAAACAAGCCACAGCAGACCTCTGTCACTGTTCTATAATTAGCCATGAGGTGAATGAATGCTTTGGATGACTTACGTCAAGACTTTTTCTTCTCATTGTCTGTCCACCTGCTGGCATCCACCCTCTACATCCACCATGAGCATTTCTATAACACTGAACTGCAAATATGAATCAGAATTCTCTCTCTTCTACCAGCAGATGGAGTTTTAGGCCATTCTAAGTTCTTCTTAATTAATATTGTTCTAGCACAATTAATCTCTACAGTTTAGTTGTGAATGAAAATCAGGAGACTGTTCACCATAGCATGATCCTTCAGAATGATACCAATGATTCAAATAGTGAAGAAATAGACATTAATCAAGAAAAATCTTGCAGATTTGCACGTGCAAAAGATTTATTTTACAGTTAATAAAGTACCTAATTATCATTGTTTCACACCTTGCTCTTGAATTAAAGAAATTCATGACCAAACAAGCACAGTTGGAAAACAGCAAGCAAACCAAGACCCTTTCAATACTATAAATGTAAATTAAAATGTTTAAAAAAAAACATAAACCTATTGGTCATGTCAGCATAAAGTTGCCACTTCTGTTCATATTGGTTTACTTCATAAACCAGAGCTGCCATCAAATTCAGGTTTCATCTGATCTATTGTGATAAAATTTGCAAAGCACCCAAATGGTCTGCCTGAAAACACAATGGTGGTATTCATGGTAGAACTGTGTCAACACAAAATAGCAAGTTCACTGATTGAGAAATAGGTACTCCCAATGATTAATCATGTCTTACAGCACTATAGACTATGGGGAGTAAACAAAATGCATGATTAATCTTAAAGAGGTATAGAAGTATAACCTTATATTTGACTTAACGTCAGACGTGATAAGTTATGCAAGTGCTGATCAATTTAATAAGTCATTACAATAGAGGTTTACACGCACAAGTGTACCTTTCTGTAGTCTTCCTGCAGCTAGTTGCAGTACTAGAAGTGCAAGGTGCAGGGAAAGGCTGATTGTGTACCTATAAACCATGACACGTCTGGTATCTTATTGAATAATACAAATCCATCATAGTTAAATACATTTAATCGAGAAAGTACTATGCCTGATCATTGAGAATATACTATTGTTGATTTAATCATGCATGTAAGTGTATGCACTAAAGGAGTTATTATTACTGGTAAACTTATATTAAACTGACATACTAAACAAAATCTTGAAGCTTATATGCTATTTTGTAGATACATGCATTTAATTATAAAAACAAAGTTCTTAGTTTTGTTTAAAACATTTTGTTCTCAATATGTTGACTGATCACCAAAATTAATATAGTCACTGTGAACTGGAGCAATTTTCAAAGTAGGGATATTTTCAAAACAAAAATCTATCTTTGGGCCTTCTCTGTAAGCCAAAAGTACAACTTTAAATATATTCAGTTAAAAATTCTAAACAAAAAATAATCTAAATTTTGAAGTAATCTAAAACTGTAATTCCTTCATTCAAAAAGGTAGAAAAGCTATAAAATGCTGCAGTGACTACCTTTCCTAAGGGACACCTCATCGTGGGCTAATTCATCTCTAATTCCTTACATCAATTATGTTTTGCTGCCAAACAATCTTATTTAAATGATCTTTTGGTGGAATCTCATTGAAACAAGAGAAAAGACAACAGAATAATATAAGATAGTGCTGTGGGCGTATGAGACACATCAGTTACTGCTAGTACTGATCAATTTAACTTATTAAAAATATTTTGACATGCAATAAAACTACAAGACAGGTACCAATGTAAGTTACAACTTATCCACCATCTGTGTCACCCAGTGAGCTCATCTAACTATCTGATTGCTTATGTGTAGAGTGCTTCAGAACAAGTGTGTGTAAAGCAAGATATTTATAATATTATTTCTTTCACTACTTAGAAAATAGAATGCATAAGTAATCTGTTATATTGATGTGACAATGTAACCCACCCTTATATTAAGTGCAAAAATACAAGAGAGAGTTTGGCATAGGGAATGAAAAGTAAAAGTGACAAAGGCTAGTACTTCTTCCATATGGTCAACACATAACCCCAAATATTAAACATTAAAAGATGAATTGATGTTAAACGCAACCAGGCATTTCCTGTGAAGTCTAAAGTAATCCAAAAATTGAACAATTTGCTGTATTTCAATAGTTTAAATTGTATAATGTGTTATTCCACTCTCTAATATACCAGATGTAAGAAACGGAGCATCTAACAAACTGTAGACGGGGAAACACAAGTGTTGTCCACTTTCTTTCTGAAGATCCCATTTTAGAATAAAAAAAAAGAACTTCTTTCCCCTAAACTTGGAACCAGGACTAAACAATTTGGCAGAAAATTGCACATTCGGGCGTTCCCCAAGAGATGACTTCAAGATTAAAAAACATCCTTCATTTTTAAGAAAATCAAATCTATAAAATGTTATGAATAAAGCTTCACTTAATTTCCATCTTACATATATTCTTTGGTGCATTACATCTTAAAGCTAAGAAAACAATTAGGTTGTTACTGCATATACATTTCATACAATGTCATTTGACAATGTATTTTATTTTTAATTTTTATTTTAACTAGAGATGTTTACAAAAATACTTTAAATAGATATATATTCTGTGTCAATGTTCCGTTAAAAAAGGCTCTTTAGAAAATAAAAGTGAACAATTCATCTGAAGATTAACATGATGAAACCAATGCATCAAACTATGAAATTAGGATTAATAACAGCAATGAAATTCGCAGAAAAACAAAATTCATGCAATGATTGTCCAAACAGGGTTTTACAGGTCTTGATGCTGGCTCTTTCTGCTCGAGTTTCACCTTGAAATATTTGTTGTCCATTTTGTATGGAGGAGTGGAAAGGTTAGAGCAAAGAGACTTTTTTTTTGTATTGTAACTATTGTTATTAAAGTCACAAGAAATAATCCCATACTGATAGGTTTAAACGTGTATGAAGCTTTAACTGAAAGAGAAATAAAACAAAAATTAGAAATTATATTGAATAAAGCAAATAATAAATGCTCTGTTGTACACTATTGTGTGCAGATTTTTTAAGTACTCAACTTGAAGAGGTGGGAGGAGGTTATCAGACATTCAGCAGAAATTGCCTCAATTAAATATTGGAAATTGCCTTTCTAAGCCCACTTGAATCTATTATCTAACTACTGATTCCATTCTCCCTGGTAACTGGCAGAGATAAAACCAGACTGCTCAAATCTTTGTGTCATATTTCTAACCATATATTAATGTCAGCACAAAAGAAATGGTTGGAACGTGTTGCCAGCAGAGGTGTAGAGGCAGGCATAGTAGATTCATTTAAGATGTGTCTGGACAGATGCATGAGTAGGTGGGGAGCAGAGGGAAACAGATGCTTAGGAATTGATCGACAGGTTTAGACAGTACATTTGGATCGGCTCAGGCTTGGAGGGCCGAAGGGTCTGTTCCTGGGCTGTAAATTTTCTTTGTTCTTTGTACTATTTCTATTGAAACAACATCACCCAACTCCATCCCTGCCTCAGCTTTTCCGTTGCCGAAATGGTCATCCATGTTTTCCTACCTCTACACCTAATTGTTCCAACATACCCTTGGCCTGCCTCTTACATTCTGCTAGGAGAAAGCGAGGACTGCAGATGCTGGAAATCAGAGCTGAAAATGTGTTGCTGGAAAAGCGCAGCAGGTCAGGCAGCATCCAAGGAGCAAGAGAATCAACGTTTCGGGCATGAGCCTTCCTGAAGAAGGGCTCATGCCCGAAACGTCGATTCTCCTGCTCCTTGGATGCTGCCTGACCTGCTGCGCTTTTCCAGCAACACATTTTCAGCTCTTACATTCTGCTGTCTGTAATTTGCAATCATCCAAATGCCTGCTGCATACGTCCTCCCTCTTACTAAGTTCCATTCACCCATCACTCCAGCACTCGGTGACCTCCTGAAAAAACCTCAAGGTTAGAATTCTCGTCTTGGTTTTTAAATCTCTTCACACCCTTAACCTTTTAGCCGTCAACTCTCAGATATCAGCAATCATCTAATTCTTACCCTGAGCACCTGGATTTTAATTGCACTATTTTGACAGCTGCACTTTCAGCTCCCCAGACTCTGATCTTTGAAATTCCCTCTCTAACCTCCTCCACTTTGGAGGCTCTTTAAAACCTACCCCTTTGAGCAAGTTTTTAGCTGCTTGCCTTAGTAAGTGTAATGGGATTTGCTGACTAATGTTGCTTTATAATGCTCCTGTAGCTTGGGTGTTTTAATATATCTTTATAACCAGTCTGGGTAAGTTGTCCTGGAGGTGGTCAGAAAATGAGTGAGGAAACCTGGGAAACCAGAGAAAGGAAAAGCAAGTTGCAGGTGGGTGAGAAAACAAACTCGACTGAATAAATAGAGAAATGCAGACCGGATGAAGCAAAAAGATGGAGATTGAGAGAATTTTAAAAAAGACAGATGACTAGGAAAGAAAAAGTAGAAAATGAAAAAATATCCAGTTGACTCCAAGGCAAGTGCTCCCACTTGAAACAAGTTGACAATGAAACTAGCAAACCAACACATGATGAGAAATATCTGAAATAGATTGATCTGGCAATAAGCTTCAGTATAAATTTGGAGTGCGCACTTTGAAAAACTTACAACAAAAGCAGATGCTGAAAATTTGAAATATAAACCAATAATGCTAGAACTACTCAGCAAGTCAGAAATGATCAAGAGAGACAGAGGCAAAGGGCTGGATTTAATGCAGCTTGTTACAGTGAGGCTCTTTAATCACCAGAGAGGCTTTGTGTCCATCTCCTGCTGCTGGATGCACCTCCCCAACTTAAGTGGGAGGGCATTGGAAGAGGTTGGCATAGGATCTTCTGTCGTTGCTGCTGAGATGTTAATTAGGCTGATCAATGACCTAACATTCACTACCTCCAGAGACGACTGACATCTCAGACCTAACCTGAGCAGAAGGACTATCCCTTCCAGCAAACCTTATTGCGTTTGCCAACAGCCTCTTGGGGTGGGTACCTCACTTGCAGGTTACCGACTGAAGGGCTCAGCATTGTCTGGGGAAAGGATCACTGACAGTCACCGCCTGTCCTGTGTCTCCTGCATTCACCTTTGGTCTATGTGTACTGACATTCCTGGGTCTCTGGTCAGTGTGCTGTCACCTGCAGTCACCATTCCCACTGTATTGGTAGCAATGAGTAGTTGCCAGCCTCCATTTGTCTGGCAGTGCCAGGCCAATGGGATTTCTGCTCTCAGGGATGTCAATCATGACAAGGGCCCCGAGGTGCTTGAAATACAGTCCATTTCACAGGCCTCACCCACAGGACTGATGGGGTACCTCAGCTGTTCTCAAGCTGGTAAACAAAACCCGTTTCAGCCAATGTTTCATGTCAATGACCTTCCACCAGAACTAGATTCATCAGTATTTCTAGCATTTGCTATTTGTACTACCTAAAAATCAGGACTTAGTGCTTGCAGGTAGCTGAAGATAGTAGTAAACAAAAGCCTCATTTTAACACAAATAGTTTACTTAAATAACATCCACTTTGAATTTACTATTCACTTTGAATAATAAAACAATATTTTATTTATGAAAATGTTGATGTAGTTAAACAAGTTGAAGAGAGTCAAAGTGGATACATCACTAAAAACCTTGCTTTCTGAAACGTTTAAAGCAGGAAAATATAGTTTTGTGACATAAAAGGCAAATCATTATTAATAGCAATTGAGTTGTAAAGGAGAATAAATCATGCGGGACTTTGATATGCAGGTGGACTGGGAAAATCAGGTTGATCCCAAGGAAGGAACTTGTGGAATGGTCTGTGCAGATTTGTTTGGAGCACCTTGTGATAGAGTCCATGAAGTCACAGGCAAATCTACATTCGGTGCTGTATAATGAGGCAGACTTAATTAGTGAGCTTATGGTGAAGGAACCCCTAGGAGTCAGATGGACCACATCCCAGAGTTCTGAAGGAGATAGCTGAGGAGGTAGTGGAGGCATTGGTGGAGCTCTTTCAGGAATCAATGGAATCAGGGAAGGTCCCAAAAGGACTGAAGAAGAAACAATCCATAGAGTCATAGAGATGTACAGCATGGAAAGAGCCCCTTCGGTCCAACCCATCCATGCCGATCAGATATCCCAACCCAATCTAGTCCCACCTGCCAGCATTTGGCCCATATCCCTCCAAACCCTTCCTATTCATATACCCATGCAAATGCCTCTTAAATGTTGCAATTGTACCAGCCTCCACCACTTCCTCTGGCAGCTCATTCCATACACGTATCACCCTTTCTGTGTGAAACAGTTGCCCTGTAGGTCTCTTTTATATCTTTCCCCTCTCACCCTAAACCTATGCCCTCGAGATCTGGACTCCCCAACCCCAGATAAAAGACTTTCTCTATTTATCCTATCCATGCCCCTCATAATTCTGTAAACCTCTATAAGGTCAGCCGTCAGCCTCCGACGTTCCAGGGAAAACAGCCCCAGCCTGTTCAGCCTCTCCCTGTAGCTCAAATCCTCCAACCCTGGCAACATCCTTGTAAATCTTTTCACAACATCTTTCTGATAGGAAGGTAACCAGAATTGCATGCAATATTCCAACAGTGGCCTAACCAATGTCCTATACAGCCCCAACATGACCTCCCAACTCCTGTACTCAATACTCTGACCAATAAAGGAAGCATACCAAACGCCTTCTTCACTATCCTATCTACCTGTGACTCCACTTTCAAGGAGTTATGAACCTGCACTCCAAGGTCTCTTTGTTCATGTTTAAGAAGGAAGGGAGAGAGGCAGAAGACAGGAAAGTATAGGCAGTTAGCCTGGCCTCAGTCATTAATGAGATTTTCAAATGCATGATTAAGGATGAATTCCAAAGTTCTTGGAAAGGCATGGTAAAAGGGAGGGTGAATCAGCATGCTTTTGTGAAGGGGAGGTCATACTTGACAACTCTGTTAGAATTCTTTGAGGAGATAATAAGCAAGTGAGACAAAGGAAAGGTAGAAGGTGTGATCTATTAGGATATCTGGAAAGCCTTTAACAAGCTGCCGTACAGGAGGCTCTTAACTTAGGTAAGAGTCCTAGTGTTACTGGCGAGGAACTGGCAAGGATAGAGGATTAGTTGACTGGCAGAAGGCAGAGAATCAGTATAAAAGGAGATGATAGCTGGTCACAAGTGGAGTTCCGTAGGAGTCAGCATTGGAACCCGAACTATGCATGTTATACACTAATGAAATGTTCAAAGGAACCAAAGACATTGTTGGCTCAGTTTGCAGATGACATATAGATAGGTACAGCGATAGGTGGTTTTGAGGAAGGACATGTACAGGCTAGGAAAGTGGGCAAAGAAGTGGCAGACGGAATACAATATGGGAAAATATGAGGTTATGCACATAGGTAGGAAGAAGAGGCATTGACTATTTTCTAAACAGGGAAATGCTTTGGAAATCTAAAGCACAAAGGGGACTTAGAATTCCTAGTTCAGGATTCTCCTAGGTTAACATGCAGGTTCACTCGATAGTTAGAAAGGGTAAAAAAAAGTGTGAATATAAACTACATCACCGTCTACAAGGCACAAGTCAGGAGTGTGATGGAATACTCCCCACCTGCCTGGATGAGTGCAGCCCCAACAACACAAGAAGCTGGACACCATCCAGGACAAAGCAATCCACGATCGGTTCGACATCCACAAGTAGCTTCTTCCCCCATCACTGACGCTCAGTAGCAGCAGTGTGTACTATTTATAAGATGCACTGCAGAAATTCACCAAAGACCGTCAGGCAAACCCATGACCACTTCCATCTAGAAGGACAAGGGCAGCTAATATAAGGGAACACCACTATCTTCAAGTTCCCCTCCAAGCCACTCACCAACCGGACTTGGAAACAAACCGCTATTCCATCTCTGCTGTTGGGTCAAAATCCTGGAACTCCCTCCATAACAGCATTGTGAATGTGGTAAAAACAATGACTGCAGATGCTGGAAACCAGATTCTGGATCAGTGGTGCTGGAAGAGCACAGCAATTCAGGCAGCATCCGAGGACAGGCAAAATCGACGTTTCGGGCAAAAGCCCTTCATCAGGAATAAAGGCAGAGAGCCTGAAGCATGGAGAGATAAGCTAGAGGAGGGTGGGGTGGGGATAGAGTAGCATAGAGTACAATAGGTCAGTGGGGAAGGAGATGAAGGTGATAGGTCAGGGAGGAGAGGGTGGAGTGGATAGGTGGAAAAGGAGCTGGGCAGGTCGGACAAGTCCGGACAAGTCAGGGGATTCGTGTTGCTGGAGGTTAGAAACTAGGATGAGGTGGAGGAAGGGGAAATGAGGAAACTGTT
>NC_057723.1:22289207-22295238 GCF_004010195.1 Chiloscyllium plagiosum | reverse complement strand
GTACTCTATGCTACTCTATCCCCACCCCCACCCTCCTCTAGCTTATCTCTCCATGCTTCAGGCTCTCTGCCTTTATTCCTGATGAAGGGCTTTTGCCCGAAACGTCGATTTTGCCTGTCCTCGGATGCTGCCTGAATTGCTGTGCTCTTCCAGCACCACTGATCCAGCATTGTGAATGTGCCTATGTCATATGAACAGCAGCCGTTCAAAACGACAGCTCATCATCACTTTCTCAAGGTCAGTTCGGGATGCGCAATAAATGGTGGCCTGGTCAACAATGCCCACATTCTGTCAACAGAAATAAATGTGTTCTGTACCTTGTTGTCTGGTAACCATCCATTGTTAAGCTATTTTCTCTTCCGTAAAAGTTAAACTATTGATTGGAGACAGTTATGCATCTCAATTTGTTTTCCCCCAATCTACAAATGTCAGAGTAACCAGCTACTCTTTATAGGTAACTGAATCTATTTTCTCTTTCGGCCCAGCCTTTGCCACATACACTTTTGTTACCAATATTGGTGACTGGCAACTCTCAATGCCTTGACCATACTGAAAAAAAAAGGAATAATGAGCTGTACAGGTCAAGCTGCCCTTCCTTCAAGCTAAGCACTTCCCTTCTTCTCCAATAGATATTCACAGCTGAGATCCATGATTCAACATAAAATCAGATGAATGAAACGTCTATGTGCCATAATGTCAAACCAAATCAGTGAAGATAAATTCTGGTTAATTGTTTTTCGCAATGTGATTCTTGCTCAAGAAGGGAACATTCATTTAATTGTAAAGCTGCACAAACTCTCTGGCCACAAGGCAAGCCAATCCACTAACTAAATTTCTAAATGGAAGTTCAGTTTGTCCTGAATAAAAAATGACAGTGCTTCTCTTAATATTTACTGACATGGAAACAACAGCAAAATAAAGAAATGAGGATGAATTGACATATAAATAAAAATTGTTGAGAATCAATAAAGCTTCAACCAACTTCATAAATCAACAACAATGTAGCACCTTGTGATAAATGTGTGAATCACTGAGTCTAAGATGTGTATTCCTTTCCTACTTATGATTTGTTTAGTTATCTGGTTGGCTGGTTTGTGATGCAGAGTGTGGGTTCAATTCCTGCACTGGCTGAGGTTTCCAAGAATATCCCACCTTCTCACCTTCACCTGGGGTGACCCTCAGGTTAAACTCAAAGCCACTTGTCTCTCTCTAATGAGAAAGAGTGCAGCCCAAATACTCCTCTGGGACAGCTTTACCTTATGCAGAAATCTGCAGCACTCTTAGGTAACTCAAACTATATTATGATGTTGACATACTTCTAAATGGATATCTGCAAACTATCTTTTTAGTTCTAACTGATAAGTATAGTGGAAATATTTCTATATACACACACATACAGATCTATGTTCATAAATATTCAACAAATTTAAGGTTACAAAAGAAGGTTGTGACCTTATCTGAGCAGCCTAGACTGGATGAGAGATTTCTCAAAATTCTCCTAAACTGGTAAATATGTAGAAAGCTAACATCACAGACACAAAATGGATATACTGTAGATGCATAAAATAAGATGTAAAGGTGAACAGAAATTCTTAGTTTTTGTTCCAGCACATATAATACACTAGCTAGAACTTGTTAAAGGCCAAATTGTAAATGCTCAGAGAAAGGCATGGTTCTAAGCAGGAGGTAACTTAGTCCAATTTACTGAAACAACTATGTAACCTCATCATAACCATGAGTGGTCCATCATTCTAAAAACCACACAATTTGTGCTTAGTTACTTATGATACCATGTCCAAGCTTACAGATCTCCATGGAAGAGAGAGACTCAAGTTTATACAACACAAAAGGTGTCCCAGCTACTTCTGCTCTGTTAAGGTGGCACAATGTCAGAAACAGGAAAGATTCAAGGAGTGAGGAGGGGGGACATTAGCTAACTCATATTAGACAGATAACACATTTATTCCTGTTAATGGTTGGATGCACAAGAGCATGCTCTTTGAATGATATGCTAATGTACAAGTCACAGAGTAGGATTATGTAGATATGCACTTATGTATAGTGCAAGGAAGAAGCAGCCTCAGTCACGAATGCAGTCTCATTAAGTAGATATTCTGAAGAAAATTTACATTTTATGTACTTAGCTATAGAAAGCTAGTTAAACCAGCTTACTTTTTTCTATCTTTGTCTTTCTTGACTGGCTGTTGTCCTGTAGCCTGGAAAGATTGCCCCTGCAGTGTCTGCGCTGCCATTCTCCTCCGGTTAAATGTGTTAATTTCTTCTTCCAGTTCTCTTCGCTTTTCCTCGAGCTTTTTTTTCTCTTCCTGGTGTGTTTTCTTCAGTTGATCAAACTGGTCGTGAAGCTGTAACGCACAGCCACAGGATAGAAGCAAGCAAAAATTCAGCATCCAGTAGAGATAATTTATTTCTTTTAAAGAAAAAATGATAGAATTGCCATCATATTAACTTCCTTAACATTGGGATATAATCGGCCAAAGCTTCAAGTTACTCAGATTTGCTTTTACACCATTTCCTTTCTCAATATGGGATGGCATAAAAACATCATCTAATCATTAAATTGTAAATGTTATTTTATCCAGATTTTGTGGTTGTAATGATAGTGAAACAGTCAGTGATAGCAACTTCTGGCACCTGCACAAGTACAGTTAAACACAGACATCAAGAAATTGCTGTTAGTGATTTTTCCAAATCCCAGGGTGTGTTATCCTATTGTGAACAATTCTTGGAAAACAACGAACTGTTACAAAATTTCCTTTTAAGCTGTAATATTGTCATGTTAAAAGAACTCCCAAAAAGGGATCCTGTGTTAATGAAATGCAATCCCTGCTATAGGAAAGATGTTGTGAAACTTGAAAGGGTTCAGAAAAGATTTACAAGGATGTAGCCAGGGTTGGAAGATTTGAGTTACAGGGAGAGGCTGAATAGACTGGGGCTATTTTCCCTGGAGCATCAGAGGCTAAGGGGTGACCTTATAGAAGTTTATAAAATCATGAGGGGCATGGATAGGGTGAATAGTCAATGTCTTTTCCTCAGGGTAGGGGAGTCCAAAACTAGAGAGCAGAGGTATAAGAGGGGAAAGTTTTAAAAAGGGACCTAAGGGGCAACTTTTTCATAGAGGGTGGTACGTGTATGGAATGAACAGACAAGAGGAAGTGGTGGAGGTTGGTACAATTACAACATTTAAAAGGCATCTGGATGGGTATATGAATAGGAAGGGTTTAAAGGGATATGGGCTAAATGCTGGCAAATGGGGCTAGATTAATTTGGGAGACCCAGTCGTTATGGACGAGTTGAACCAAAGGGTCTGTTTCCGTGCTGTACATCTCTATGATTCTGTCAAAATCTGTTATAATGTACCAAACTCTTAATCAATGCTGAATAAGCTTTCTGCACTGGAAAGTATCTTTATATTTATGTAAAGTCAAATTTTATGGTTGAAAATTTCAGTTCTTCAATATATTTTATTTCATCTTATGGTATTTCAGCTCCTAATATATGCCCAATCCTAATTTCACTCTGCAAAATTTACACAAATGAAGGATAATCAGTCCGTTTTACTCCCTGGTTTGCTGTTTGTGAAAATACCTCAATGCTGATTTAGTTACTTACCCCACTGGATGATACCACTTGTTGCAACACTGGAAATTCCCCCTGACTTGGCTCCAGATTCAAATTAAATTCCAGAAAAGGTGAAATTCAGACCACAAAGGTCACTAGATCTCTGCAGGGAGCTTCCTTCATGGTCAGCAGCGAGCACTACTTTGCTGAACAGCATAATTCTTGCCATTTCCAATGTTAGAGAAACTGACACGTGTTGAACATTTCTATGAAAACCCCAGTTTCGACAACTAGGCCCAATATTTAAATTCACATATAAAAAGTATGAAGTTCACTTTTTAAACAGAGCTCCATTTTTTTCTTTTAACCTGACAGAAGAGAGAACCTGGAGACCCAAGATTCCAATTTAAGTTCCATATTAGATTATTAATGTAAGGCTGGACAATCTTGTTGTCTTACTGTTTTGTACAGCCTGGAATATCAATAGAAAACCAACATATGAATTTACAACTCAGCGAAACAAATAGTTACAAGAATGTAACCAGTTTCCCCTTTCTAGAAAATAGGCTTACCTCCTTTTCTTTCTCTTTCAGGTCTGTCTCAGTCTCTTTAACTCTCGTGACAAACATTTGCCTCATCTCCTCCTCTTTTTTCTGCAGCTCACTCATGAATTCATTTCTTTTAGCCTCGTAGGTCTCCTGCAGGCTTAAATCCAGATCAATACATTTAGAATTAGAGATGTCAAACATAGCAGTTTAACAGATATGAATCCAGATGTTTTGTTTTCTGCTGAGTATTGTGATTAAACCTTTGTGACTGACTGAATGGTTCCTGTTTCTTCTTTTACCAGCTGTACATTTACCATATTTACATAGTAGTGCATCTTAATCTGAAAAGGACACATTCTAATTCAATTAATCACAATGTTTCCATTAACTAACTCACCTGTTTTTGTGATCTACATGAAAGAAAGTTCCACTTTGTACTAACTTACAGGCTGACAAAGATTTAAGCATGACTGTCAAGTGTCAGACCCCTCTAAATATAGTGAACCCTTACAGTGAGGAGGAAAGGACATATATCTACCATATTCCTGGACTGGATTTAAATACTGATCCCACAGAAAGGATTGTGTATTAAACCACTGTGCTGACCTTAGCAGGTTCTGCATCCTTAGTTTTGGTTATGTTAAGTTTTACAGTCATTGCTTTTTCAATAACTAAGAAAATAGACAGTGAGAAAGAATAAGACACTGTTAGTTTGGTTGGTTCAATCTGGTAAACAATTGCAATACTTATTATATGATGTAAGACAAGGGCCAGACTTCCATCATCTCCTTCAGTTACATGTCGGTTTTTCATAATCTTAGAACAATAAAGGCCGTTAAATAATGTTAGTCTTTCCATCCTCCAGCCAACATAGAAAACTGCAGTTCAAAGATAGACTGATCACCTGCTTCCATTTCTCTTTCAAAATAGCTGCAGGGAGATGCACAGGATTGTCATGACGTGTCTCCTTCATTCCTGACAGAGGAGCACTCATAACCACAGAGATTGATGAAAATGATCTCCACCAATCTGTCTGGAGCAGGCTACAGCATTCACGTACTACAGTATCACTGGGGTGTGTTGCTTCTCAACTTCAGTGGTAACCAGAAAGACAATAATCTTAGTACTTCTAAAATTCTCAAAACATACAGTACAAGCTATGCAAGTTTAATATTCATGTTTTTTTCATGCCAGTTTCCAGTATAGTCCACCTGTCAGAGTCATACAGCATGGAAATAGACCTTTTGGTTCAACTTTCCATCTCCATTAATGACGACCGACTTGACACTGATATTTTTCACAAACCCACCGACTCCCACAGCTACTTGGATTACACCTCTTCCCACCCTACCTCTTGCAAAAATGCCATCTTGCATTCCCAATTCCTCCGCCTCCGCCATATCTGCTCCCAGGATGACCAGTTCCACCAGTTCCACCACAGAACACACCAGATGGCCTCCTTCTTTAGAGACCGTAATTTTCCTTCCCATGTGGTTAAAGATGCCCTCCAACGCATCTCGTCCACATCCCGCACCTCCGCCCTCAGACCCCACCCCTCCAACCGTAACAAGGACAGAACGCCCCTGGTGCTCACCTTCCACCCTACCAACCTTCCCATAAACCAAATCATCCGCCGACATTTCCGCCACCTCCAAAAAGACCCTACCACCAGGGATATATTTCCCTCCCCACCCCTCTCCACCTTCCGCAAAGACCGTTCCCTCCGTGACTACCTGGACAGCTCCATGCCCACCCTACGACCCACCCTCCCATCCTGGCACGTTCCCCTGCCACCGCAGGAACTGTAAAACCTGCGCCCACACCTCCTCCCTCACCTCCATCCAAGGCCCCAAAGGAGCTTTCCACATCCATCAAAGTTTTACCTGCACATCCACTAATATAAT
>NC_057723.1:22284972-22289009 GCF_004010195.1 Chiloscyllium plagiosum | reverse complement strand
CATCCCCTCCCCCACTCACCTATTGTACTCTATGCTACTTTCTCCCCACCCCCACCCTCCTCTCACTTATCTCTCCACGCTTCAGACTCTCTGCCTTTATTCCTAATGAAGGGCTTTTGCCTGAAACATCGATTTTACTGCTCCTCGGATGCTGCCTGAACTGCTGTGCTCTTCCAGCATCACTAATCCAGAATTTTGGTTCAACTAGTCCACAATGACCATGTTTCCAAACTAAACTAGCCCCATTTGCTTGTGTTTGACCCATATCCCACTAAACCTTTCCTATTCAGGTACTTATCCAAATGTCTTAAATGCTGAAACTGCATCACTTCCTCTGCAGTTCACTGCACACACGAAACACCGTGTAAAAAGGTTGCCCCTCATGTCCTTTTTAAAATTTTCTCCTCTCACCTTAAAAATGTGTCCTGGTTCTTTATTCTTATGAATATTTGTCTGGAACTTTGTACTACCATTGTCTATTTGCATATTGTGGAATGTACCATATTACTAGTCACTACAAGTCTTCCTTTACTCCAAACATTGCAAAATTACCATGACCTCTAGAGGAATGCAGTTAATACAATACCAAAGAATCCTAGCAGTGTTCTGAAAGAATCCAAACAGGGAACTGCTTTATATGTCTAGAGTTTCATGATATTTTTGACCCTCGACAAAAACATTATATTTTGCTATTAGCATAAAGGATTAGCACAGTTGGGTGATGGATATGGTTTCAAACCCAACCCAATAATTGCAACAATTCAAAATGAAATTGCTTAACAGAGCAGATCATGTAATAAATTCCCTTTATCTTCCAGTCAAAAAGTAAAGTGACTTTTGATCAAATTTCCTCATAGAATCAAAATAGGTTGACACTGCCAAAAAAACAGAAATTTGACTAGAGGTAAACAGAAAGCTGTCCATCTGCATTTTGGGAATGGAAATTAATTGCTGTATATTGAAAAGATAACAATTAGGATTTTCTCCATTGCATTAACTTCCTATTTATTTGACTTGGCAGAAGTTAGAGAATTTCTGTTGGTCTTCATCCAATAAAAATGCAATACTAATAATCAACTTCAATATCCCGTTTATGAAAGAGGTCGCTTTAATAAACATTTTACACTAGAAAATCCAGACAAATGTCTAACCTGAATGGTTTGCTATCAGGGTCGGTGTCTTTGAACCCCATCTCCTCCAACTTGCATCGTCGATATAATTCATAGTGACGTGTGTGTGTTTGCTCTCTGAGGTCTTCCATATTAACACGGATCAGCATTTCTCGCAGCTTCACAAAGTCACAGTGATTTTCATTTTCAACTGTGAAACAAATATGTATGTATGTTTAAATTAAGCAATATTAAACTTTCAGTGGATAGAAAAATGTGCATTTGTCCATTTGAACTTCATCCTTCATTAACAACCAATTTCTAAATAATAAGAAAAAAAAAATCAGTTTTTTGTTTTTATTTAATTTTCTTCAAACAGATTAAGCAGAAAAATTATCAGAAGCCTTTCCTTCAAAAATTGATGATAAGGGTGCATCACAGAAATGCAGAGGGAACTATCTCAAACAATAGTAACTACATCAGCATACTAGTCCCCTTACAAGTTTATTTATTGTCATGTGTTTTTTGTTACAAAATATAGTAAAAATTAAACAGTGTAGTTACACCATAATGTGGACATTTATCTTTATCACCCACACCTTATGAAAAGTGTCATTATTACAGTTTAACAAAACCTTCACCTACCCTGAACAACACCCCATGGATACTGTCGAGCTTTCACCAGTTTATTTCCCACCTTCACGTCTTCCATACTGCCAACAACTGCAAATGGAAGATGGGCCTGGGAGGAGTAAAGACAGATCTATAGATAACAAAACCTGTATCTTCTTTGCTATTGTATCTCAACCGATCATAAATTCATTTTTAATAACTCCCAAAGAGTGATGTGATTTAACTAAATTATAGCAGAACATGAAGGTGCAGTTCAGACATAATTGATGTGACATGATGCTAATTATAATCAAAAACAGAAGTTATCTTACTGCATGTACATCATCACGCTAGTTAAGCAAACAGCTGCACAACAATATCTGTAGCTCTGGGTGTGGAAATGGCTCCTCTTGCTAGATTATCTCAGTTTTACAACTCCCATTTCCTTAAAACATCTATTTTACATGAGTGACATTTCCATTTCAAAGAGCTGTCATTGTAGCACCTCTGAGTGGCACTGGAAAATAGCACTGAAAAATACCAAACTTTGTATCGCACCCATACAAAACTAGCCTAGTCTATACTAATTACCAATTATAGCAAACTAGAGAAAAGAGATATGTGGTAACTTTTGATATGTTACCTAGAGTAAGTTCAGGTACTTACATTCATTGCTGAGTTGATCTCTGCCATTGCATCATCGTCTGTTGGAAACTGGTAGATTTGTACACCATTGCTGACCAATTCACTCATTATCTTTATCTTAAATTTGTGTAATTCACTTTTAGAAATTGTGTCAGCTTTGGCTACAATGGGAATTATATTTACCTAAAATTGTAAAAGGGAAGTCGAGTGAAGCAGCATTGACAACCTTCATATAGAACGATACAACTGTAACTGAACAAACTTTAAGACTTGCACACTTTGATATTAAACTTTATTTCCCTTTTTCAATTATTGCTAGATTTGATATTAGAATCTTCACCAACCATTACTGTTCAACAGTTATGAAAGCTCACCTAAAAATAACAATCTGATAGTTTCAAATTGTTCAATGAATTTTAAATGCACAACACATTGCACCACGATTGCTCCTTGTTGAACAGATAGTAGCTTTGCGTTCCAAGCTCACAAGAGTTGAACTCTGATTTCACAGTGAGATACAGTGACAGAGGGGTGAAGCAAAGGATTCTCGTCCACAGATACTATGATTAGCACACTGCCAAAGAGAGCTGGAGTGTTTAAATAGTGAGAAATGGAAAGGTGTTGATGTCCAAAGGGACATAGCTCATAAGTAAAATGAAAGCTCGAAAACAGATAGAGCAAGCAATTAAGAAGGTAAATAAGATCTAACTGCAAGAGAATGAGAACACAGGGGCAAAGCAGTCTTGCTTCAATTGTATTGGGCACCTGAGAGACCATGGAGTATTGTGTGGAGTTTTGGTCCCCTTACCCAAGGAAGGATATATTTGTTACAGCCAAGGTTCACCACACTGATTCCGAGGATGGTGGGACTGTTCTAGGAGGAGAAATTGAGTGGGGTTGGGCTCATGTTCTCTTTGGTTTAGAAGACTGAAGGGATTGAAACAACAACATTCTTAAAAGGGATAGTCTGAATAGATGCAGAGAGGAGGTTTCTCCTAATTGTTAGGTCTGCAATTTTTTTTAGCAGCAGCAGAGAGTGGCGGGAGCTGGGCGGAAGTTCAGACGGAGTGCAAAGCCAGTCGGGAAAGTAAGTGATTGCTATTAGAGTGGATGTGTTCTAAACCCCAGGTCCTACAAAGTAGGGTCTCCCTCCCTCCCTCCTCCTCTAACCTTAATTAAGAGTCCACAGACGTGCCACAAAAAGAGGGTCTAAGGAAGTTTAGATCGAAGAGTGAGGCTTCAGCTCAGGAATCTTTGACAAGCAGGTTGAGTGAAGTGATTATGCCACAATTGAAGAGGGTGAAGACATGACTGCCCAGCTGATTCAGTGCGCTACGTGCTTGATGTGGGAGGTCAACGACTCTGGTGAGTCTGGCTCGTATATGTGTGGAAAATGTGTGCACATTCAGCAACTGACCGAGCATATTGCAGCGCTGACGAAAGAACTCGAAGACCTTAGGCTCATCCGAGAGAACGAGATCTTTCTGGACAAGACCTTCAGCGAGGTTATTACACCAATCATGCCAGAAGAGAGCAGACGATGAGGAAGGCAGAGAGGAGACAGGTGCAAGAGACCCCAGGAGAAGTACCTGTCAGGAACAAGTTGAAGCTTTTGGAAACAGAGACTGATGACACTGCCAGTTCGCAAGGCGGCCAGGTCTGTCAATCAAA
>NC_057723.1:22269799-22282379 GCF_004010195.1 Chiloscyllium plagiosum | reverse complement strand
ACTTGGCTTGTATACCCTTGAGTTTAGAAGGCTGAGAAGGGATCTGATTATTAAAGGATTGGACACTCTGGAGGCAGGAAACATGTTTCCGCTGATGGGTGAGTGTCGAACCAGAGGACACAGCTTAAAAATACGGGGTAGATCATTTAGGACAGAGATGAGGAGAAACTTGTTCACCCAGAGAGTGGTGGCTGTGTGGGATGCTCTGCCCCAGAGGGCAGTGGAGGCCCAGTCTCTGGATTCATTTAAGAAAGAGTTGGATAGAGCTCTCAAAGATAGTGGAATCAAAGGTTATGGAGATAAGGCAGGAACAGGATACTGATTAGGAATGATCAGCCATGATTATATAGAATGGTGGTGCAGGCTCGAAGGGGTGAATGGCCTACTCCCGCACCTCTGGTCTGTTGTCTATTGTCAATCGAGGGCACAATCTTAATAAAAACCAAGCCACTTAGGCCTGAAATGAGAAGGAAGTCTTCACTCAGAATGTGTGTATCTTTGGAATTATCTACCCAGGGGATTGTGGAAGTTCAGTCATTAAGATCAAGATAGAGATTGAGTGAATTCTAGTCACTAATGACCAAGGGATATTGGGAATGTAGGATAATGGCACAGAGGTAGATAATGATCTAGAATTATACTTGAGGGCTTGGACTGGTTACTCCTGCTGATCTATGTTCCAATGTTCCTATTCTGTGGTTCACATATTGTTATTGTTCATCCAAAAACTTTAAGAATTTAATCCATCTGAAGAAATAAATAAAATCTGAACTTGGCATGGGAGGGAGGGAGAACAATTGTTAAGTTTATGGCAAACTCTCAAAGCTGAATTCTAATAGTTATCAATCATTACCCTGATCTTCTGGCTTTTTCCCTATATTTATAATGTTAACTTTAATATTATTGTCCAATGTGATGGTGCCTTAATGCCTGAGTTGATATGCACTCTAAAGGTCTCTCACTTCCTCGACCACTCTCAATACCTTGCAGTTTATTTTTTGCTCCCACCCCAACAAATGTAAACCATGCACTTCTCCAGATTGAATTCCATTTGTCATTTTTTCAACCCTTCACTCAATCCACTGATATCTTTCTGTAGCCATCCTTCTCACTAGTAACTGCCTCGCCAAGTATTGTCATCTGAAAATTTCCCAATCATACAATGCTGTAGAATACCCATACAACCAAGAAAAATTAAAATGTCAATTACAATAAATATTTTGCAATCCTCATTTATGAAGGAAAATCTCATTGAAGGAAGGAAGATCATTGCACATGTTGCGAGATGTTGCATGATAATCAATTATCAATTATCATGGCTTATTGATAATTGATTGTTGGTACCTTGCTGTCCAGCTTCTTCATAGTGACTAAATCCAATGATTTGAGACAATGACCAGTGGGAGCAATGAAATACAGGCAGACATGAACTCTTGTGTCATGAAAATCATACAGTGAGCGCTTGATCTTCAGCTCCTCTTGAAGGTAATTCTCAAACTGTGCATCAATGTAGTCAACAATGGGTTTATAGCTGAAGAACAAAAATAGAATGAACTGATGGAAATGCTGTTGCTCAAAAAAGTTAGTTGAGTTCCTCATGTGTTTACATTTTAAAATAATTATTTCCGGTCCATAATATTTGTATTGCACTACCTTACCAAAGATAGTAAACAATGGATTGTCGAAAGATGAATATTGCATGGTTTATTGTTAACACTACAATAGAAGTAACTTGCAGATAACTATTCAGTTATATTAGCAATCAATATTCTAGTAAACTAATATTGGTTTTTGCTTAGTTCTAAATAATATGGTATTTCCTTAACCACAATAACCTATTTTATATGATCTTCTGATTTTAATGTATTTTCTGTCACGCTCATTGTACCATATAAGTACATGGGTCAGTTATCTCAGCTGGCTGAATGGCTGGTTTGAGATGTACAATGATACCCAACAGCATGGGTTCAAATCCCACACCAGCTGAGGTTACCATGCAGAAGACTCCTTCTTAACCTCTCCCTGTTTTCGAGGATGGTGATCCTCAGGTCAAACCACCACCAGTCATCTCTCTCTCTCTCAAATGAGAGAGCAGACTCCTGGTCTGGTAGGACAGTGGGTTTAAAAAGAAAGTAAAGGATTTTCTGGTACATTAGTTGTTCTTGGGTCAAGAATAAATCTTTTAATTAGCAGATGAAATAAACAAGCAATCTGTTGTGTTTACCTCACTTCAAGAGTATTGGCTTCTGTAATCAAGCATGGGACACTAAAGAAAATGGTAAATGTAATACTGCAGACGTTCAAAGAACATCTCAGATTGAGTAAACACTTTTCAAAGTATGCCAATGTCTTTCTTTCCCTCATCTTTACAAATTCATTTCTTGGACTATCCCAATGATCTCTATTTTATCCAGTGCACTAGAAAAGCAGGGTCGAGAGTGTGGCACTGGAAAAACACAGCAGGTCAGACAGCATCCGCAGAAAAGGGAAAGAAAAATGAAATTTTGGGCATCAGCCCTTCAACAGGAATGAGGCTTATGGGCTGGGCTGGAGGGGGGAGGCAGCACTGAGAGATAAGTAGGTGGTAGCTGTGAATGCAATAGGTAGATTAAGGTAGGGGAAAAGGTGATAGGTCAGCGAAGAGGGTGGAGCGGATAGATGGGAAAGACGATGGACTGGTCAAGAGGGCAGTGCCAAATTGGAGGCTTGGGACTGGGATAAGGTGGGGGGAGGGGAAATGAGAAAACTGGTGAAATCCATAATAATCCTGTGTGGCTGCAAGGTCCCAAGGCGGAAGATGAGATGTTCTTCCTCCAGGCGTTGTGTGGTTAGGGTTTGGTGATGGAGGCAGCCCAGGACCTGCATGTCTTTGGTGGAGTGGGAGGGGGAGTTGAAATGTTCAGCCACGGGGCGGTTGGGTTGGTTGGTGTGGGTGTCCCAGAGGTGTTCTGTAAAACGTCGAATCTCCTGTTCCCTGGATGCTGCCTGACCTGCTGTGCTGTTCCAGCAATAAAGTTTCAACAGGTGAATTTGAGGTCAGGGTGAAAGGTGCTAGTGAAGTTGATAAACTGTTCAACCTCCTTGTGGGAGCACAAGTTAGTATTGATACAATCATCGATGTAGTGGACGAAAAGGTGGGGGATGGTGCCTATGTAGCTGCAGAAGATAGACTGTTCCACGTACCTGGCAAAGAGGCAGGAATAGCTGAGTCCCATATGGGTGTCCATGGCAACCCCCTTTGGTCTGGAGGAAGTGGGGGGATTGGAAGGTGAAGTTGTTAAGGGTGAAGATCAGTTTAGCCAGGCGGATAAGGGTGTTGGTGGAAGGGTACTGATTGGGACGGTGAGAGGAAGAAACTGAGGGCGTGGAGGCCTTCATCGTGGTGAATGGATGTTTACAAGGACTGGATGCCCATGGTGTAGATAAGGCGTAGGGGGCCGGGGAAAAGAAAGTGTTGGAGGAGGTGGTGTCCCAAACGTAGGTAAAGAGTTCTTTTTTAAAAAAAAAAAGAGGTTTCGGGAATTACGCCTTCATCAGGAATGGGACTTGTGGGCCGGGGTTAAACAAAAGAAAATAAAAAAAGAAAATAAAAAAACGAAAAATAAGAAAGAAAAACCCCATGTTTGATCCTTATTTGGCACTGAGCTAGCTCCTCTCAAAGTGCTGTAATCAGAGGCTCTACAACTAACTTCATTGGCTTCAATGAGTTGGATTAAATTACAACAGGAGCAAGAGTGCTCCAAAATTGGAAATACTCAACATGTTGAAGAACTCCTACTGCCTTCACCTCAAAGAAGCAATTTTTGTGATTCCTGTGAATAAAATTAATGTGCAATCTGGAAAAAAAATCTCAGAATTGTTAGTGGAAATAAAAGCAGTCAATATGCTTGCTTCTGACTGCAATCTTTGCAAATGCTTGCGAGGGTTTGTAAATGTGAAAATTAAATGGGAATAAAATCAGATTGAGCTGCAATGTATCCTGCGGTCAACTAGTTTGTTAACATATGCTGCTCGTGTGTGCATTGTTAGGAAGATGCTGGAAAGTTACTGGCAACAGGAAAAATATATTAGGCAATGGATACCTTTTGAGGAAGGAAAAATTAGAAAAGTTAAAAACCATGTTTCTTTGGAAAGGAGTGTGTGGGAGGATTTGTGCAAGCCAATTCTTGAACTCTTTTTGTGTTTTGTTGCTTTCATCAGCAATGGCTATTGACAATATCTGTTTGGTTCAAAGCAAAGCTCCAAAGATCACCACCTTGGTACTTCATGCACAAGATTACTGATTGCTTTATGTATAGTCAGTCTGTATTATGGACTCACTTGGAACTAGAACAATGTCCACTTTAGACAGAAAGAAGTACAACGGAAGGACCAGTGGTTGATACTTCTCCAGGTTAGAGAGAGATGTGGTGGGATAGGGGGTTGTGAAAATAGGATGAAGGGAAGAAAAATCTACTTCCAATGTGGAGTATCACTGACCAAAACCAAAGAGCAAATTTTCTAGCCAATAACCTGCTCAGAAGATTCTGTGTAGTGGTCTGGAAAGAGGATTCCATTAAAAAAAAGTGAGATGCAAGTTAATATATTCAAGAATCTTAAAAATGAACAATTCCTATTTAATTGTACACATACTCATTTCAAGAGCTTACCTTTCTTCTTTATTCACTTGGTCACCAAATCCCACTGTATTAACAACAGTCAGTTTAAGATCTACGTTACTCTCCTTCAACATGTAACTTTGTGGCTTTAAACGAACACCTGGTTCATAATGTGTAGCCTCTTCACTTTCAAACATGGTGTTGAACAGAGTGTTCATTAATGTTGATTTACCTATACCAGTTTCTCCTAAGGAAGCAAAAGGGATCAGTTAAACCTTTGAAAATAATAATATAGCAGCTACACTAACATAATGGTCATGGTACTGGGCTAATAAACCAGTTGTTTGGAATAATGATCTGGATACACAAATTCAAATCCCATCTCAGCCTCTGCAGAAATTTAAAAAACCCATTTAATTCACTCATGTCCTTAGGAAATGTCGTTATATAGCCTAGCTTGTAACTCCAGACCCACACCAACACACTGACTCTTAGTTCAGTTGATCACTTTTACTTCATTGTCCATAAGGAAATTAATTTTGGATGCATTGTTCATTCCTTAAAAAGTACAAAAATGAATAATAGCAACTAAAAAAATTTACTCCATCATAGAAATCAAGTTTACTTAAAATATGTAATGAAAACTATTCCAATGTATTAATATCATCCATCCGTGGGCCCTTCACTGAATGCATGCATCCTTGTCCATATATTAGATTAGATTAGATTAGATTACAATGTGGAAACAGGCCCTTCGGCCCAACAAGTCCACACCGACCCGCCGAAGCGAAACCCACCCATACCCCTACATTTACCCCTTACCTAACACTACAGGCAATTTAGTATGGCCAATTCACCTGACCCTGCACATCTTTGGATGGTGGGAGGAAACCGGAGCACCCGGAGGAAACCCACGCAGACACGGGGAGAACGTGCAAACTCCACACAGTCAGTCGCCTGAGGCGGGAATTGAACCCGGGTCTCTGACGCTGTGAGGCAGCAGTGCTAACCACTGTGCCACCGTGCCGCCCATATATCAAATTCCTGTTAAAACTTCTTATGGGGAAGGACACATGTTCAGGAACTAAATGTTTTCATTCAAGGGATTGCGTCCAAAAGTAATTTAAAAACAAAATTATGGAATGTGGACTTTGCTGGCTGGTCAGCATTTATTGCCCATCCCTAGTTGCCCTTGAAGAGGAGGTAGTGAGCTATTTTCTTGAACCATTACAGTCCACCTTATATATCCGCTGCCCTTGTCCTTCGAGATGGAAGTGGTCATGGTGTTGAGACAAGATTGCAACATCCAAGGAGCAGGAAAAAGCTCCTGATGAAAGGCTTCTGCCCGAAATATTGATTTTCCTGCTCCTTGGATGCTGCCTGACCTGCCGTGCTTTTCCAGCACCACTCTAATCTTGACTCTAATCTCCAGCACCTACAGTGTTGAAACAAGTCTGATTTTCGTTGTTCTTAACACTACTTTCATCCAAATTTTGAGAACAGATTTTATCAAGATCAACCTGCTCACCAAACACCATTCAAAAACCTCTATGCCCTTAAACAGTCTACTTTCCCAAAACAGGACTAGGAAAGGTATAAAAGATGGAGCAAATTACTGCAGATACTGGAATCTGTAACGAAAAAAAAGAAATGCTGGATATCAGGCAGAGTCCATGGAGAGACAGCAAGCTAACATTAAGGCCCGATGTCTCTACGGAGTGGACATGAAGTGTGGAGGGTGTAGCATTTATGTAATAGTGCTGGCAGAGAAAGGATTTGACAGTTCAGACTAAGTGATCTGAACGTGAGAATGGCAGAACAGTGGTGTATCTAACTACCAGACTGGAAAGGACAGACAGTCAACCTGGAGTTTGAAGCAAAGCTTAAAGAAAAGGAAGGAATGGGTTCACAATTTGAAGGTGTTGAACTCAATAGAGCCCAGAAGGTTGTGAAGTGTATGACGGATGATAGACTTGACTAAAGCCATACAGAAAAGTATTATAATTGTTGGATTGATTGGAAAATACTTTAAATTTTTTTAAAGGTGTTATACTGGCCTAACAAGTCATTCAATTATACCAAACTGCTAAAAATGCTTAGAATAGGATAAAGGTTCAATCTTTTTGCATGATTCGATGGTGTGATGCAAGGTGATCTGAGATGGGTTGGCCTGAAGGGAAGTAAAATAAGATGGGGAAAGAGATGAAAAATAATGCACACAAGAATCATGTTTAATCACTCGGTCATGCAGCATACTGACATACCTACTCAGTGAACAACACAGGAGCACTTTGTTATTTGTAATTTATATCAGTTACTAGTGAAGCTTGACAGGACTATTTTAGGCCACTATTGACAGATAAGATTGATAAAGCAAACGTTTTCTATAAGAGGGAGGTGGTGGTGTAGTGATGTCATGGTACATGTGATCCAGAACCCAGATAATGTTCTGGGGAGATGGACTCAAATTCATCATGACAGATAATTAAATGTTCATTCAATAAAAATCTGGAATAAAACACTAGCCCAATTGTGAATTCAGCCACTACAAAAAAAGACTTGTTTTACTCATGTCCTTTAGGGGTCGTGCTTACCTGAACGGATCTACATGGGACTCCAGACCCCAGCAATGTGATTGAGTCTTTGTCTCTGTGCAATTAGGGATGTACAATAAATGCTGGCCGAGGCAGCAATACTCACATTTCATAAATTAATGCAAAAATGGATAAAATTTATCAAATGGTGTGGTACTAAACTTGACCTTTGGTCTTTAATTAGATTCTTAATCTCAGATGAAATAAAAGGTGGATACTTCAACATCAGAGTCTGTCAGGATGGGGGAAGGAATATGAACTATGGGTCTCTACAGGCAGACAATCATTACCTAGCAGCTATTGTTTGGCAAAGTACATAAGGAGATAAAATTAGGTTGATTGATAGTGACTAAAACACTGTGGAAGGCATTAGCTAGAATTTTAGAACACGTGAAATGAAATACCAAGACATCCATGAATCAACTATTTTTGGAAGGCAGGAAACAGAGAGAGAGCAACAGGCACAACCTTAAAAAAAACACATGAAAAGTACAATTTCAATTTAAAGCTTCCTAATTTTTGAAAAATCTCAACAGGCATTTCATAATCCCCTTGGACCATATTCAATTACATTGGTGAAAACTAGAACAGTAAGTCAGATATTCAACACTAATTAAAACTAATGACACTCTCTGCAATTTAAATCTTCATGGATTATATAAAAGAGCTCGAGAGTGAGGTGTTGGAAAAGGACAGCAGGTCAGGCAGCTTCCAAGGGGCAGGAGAATCAACGTTTTAGGCAAAGCCCTTCATCAGGAATGAGGCTTGTGAGCCGGGGAGGTGGAGAGATAAATGGGAGGGTGTGGGGGGAAGGTAGCTAAGAGCCCAATAGGTAGACGGAGTTGGGGGTAATCGTGATAGGTCAGAGAGGAGGGTGGAGTAGATACATGGGAAGGAAGATGGACAGGTAGGAAGGTCATGAGGGCTGTGCTGAGTTGCAAAGCTGGAACTGGGATAAGGTGGGGGGAGGGGAAGTGAGGAAACTGGTGAAATCCACATTGATGCCATGGGGTTGGAGGGTCTGGAGGCAGAAGAGGTTCCTCCTCCAGGCATTGGGTGTTAGGGAGTGGTGGTGGAGGCGGCCCAGAACCTGTATGTCCTCGGCGGAGTGGGAGATGAAGTTGAAGTGTTTGACCAGGGGGCGGTCTGGTTGGTTGGTGCGCATGTCCCAGAGATGTTCTCTGAGGCACTCTCCAAGTAGGTATCCTGTCTCCCCAACATACAGGAGACCACATTGGGAGCAACAGATACTGTAAATGACGTGTGGAAGTGCAGATAAAACTCTGATGGATGTGGAAGGCTCCTTTGGGGCCTTGGACGGAGGTGAGGGGGGAGGTGTGGGTGCTGGTTTTACAATTTCTGCAATGGCAGGGCAAGGGAGGGTGGGTTGGTGGAGGGTGTGGAGCTGACAAAGAGCTGTCAAGCGTGATTTAGAAAGTAAAAAGATTAGGCTACAATCTGGTTCAAATATACAGAGGCAAATTGAAGGATAATACATCAAAATAAGTTGTATCTTTGCCAGCATTTTATTCTGCTTTCAATAATATCCACTGATTTTACAAATTCATGCACAGGCCCAGTATTTCAGACCAATTAATTAAAAAGAGAGATTTCACAGGCTACAACATTAAAGTGAATGTCTTTTGGAAAAAAAAAAGATGCATTGTTAAAAATCAACCTGTTCAGGCATGTTATGACACACCTCAGAGGACTTGAAAATGGACCTCTGGTCCAGAGTTAAGGAAACTCGACTGCACTCCAAGATGCTTGATGGGTGATCTGACATTGGCATGTTCATTTTGGGTCATTAGAGAATGATAAACAGGAAACCAAAAGGGACTTTTCCGCTCTTTCATCTACTGTTCTTAATTTACCTGTGGTGGTAACCCCAGCTGTCTTAACTGACATTAGTTAAGATTTGGAGGTGCCAGTGTTAGACTGGGGTGGACAAAGTTAAAAATCACACAACACCAACTTATAGTCCAAAAGATTTATTTAGAAGTACAAGCTTTCAGATCATAGTTCAAAGATTTCTGTGTCCTACGATCCTGCTCCACCAGCTACTTGATGAAGGATAAATGCTCCTACATCCAAATAAACCTGTTGGACTATAACCTAGTGTTGTGTGAATTTTGACATTAGTTAACTCAATCCTGATCAGAACAAACTCACAAGGTGCAATGACCCATTGAGTGATCTGAAGTGTCACAATATTTAAACATCAGAATATTTGAATCATTTAAACTAACAGGCTATCACTATATAGATGATGCTCATGCTAGGATGATGGCAATGGCAATTTCTGGATTGGTGGTGCTGGAAGAGCACAGCAGTTCAGGCAGCATCCGAGGACAGGCAAAATCGACAGGCAAAAAGGATGAAGGGCTTTTGCCCGAAATGTCGATTTTGCCTGTCCTCGGATGCTGCCTGAACTGCTGTGCTCTTTCAGCACCACTAATCCAGAATCTGGTTTCCAGCATCTGCAGTCATTGTTTTTACCACCTTGATGGCAATGGCAATACTCACCTACACAAAGAATGTTGAAACAGAAGCCTTGAGATACAGATTTGCCGACTAATTGATCAGGGAGACTGTCAAAACCCACATGACCACTGAGGCTTAGGGTACGTTTCTCTGTAGCCTGGATACAAAGGAATAAACATATTAAGTATTATAAAAATACAGCAAGCACCTTTTAGATAGTAGTATGCATGCACGCTGTACAAAAAGACCGAAACATACCTTGCACTTATCCTCTAGGCCATCTTCAGTTACTAAGCATAAACAGATGGAAACAGTAGATACTGTCTTCTTTGCACATCAAGTTCCCTCATAGGTGGATTATCAAAACTCTCAGTTATGTTATTTTATTTCCTACTTCTTCCTTCCACATCATTGTATATTGCACCAAACTGGCAGGCATTAGCAACATATTAACTGAGAAAGGTTGGGATAAATTTTAGCAATGGCTGCAAGTGAATAGGTGCCCTCTTGATTAAAAAATGAGAAATGTTCCAATGTGTGACAGGTTAAGCGGTTTGCAATGTTGCTGTCTGGCTTGCTTGCCAGACAAATGCTTGCTTTGTCCTCATCATTACTACTTTTCAGCCATGGACAAAAGCTTCCCAATTTTGCTTGCACTTTTTTTCTTGGTTACAGGAAGAAACCCACTTGTCACTTTTGTTTCTCCTCCTATTCCTTCTCTACCATTGAAATTGCTAAAGGACTCTACAGTTTAAGATTGCCTCCTTAAAGGCATCTCCCAAATGTGATAAAGTTTTATTTATTTTGGTATTAATTTGCAAATTAATTCCTTAGCACATTCTAGAGTGCATCTCAATTACTATCAGTACAATATAAACCACATGGTTTATTTAATCAGGCAGCTTCACTAATGTTAATCAGTGCACAACATTAAGACTAAAGATGGGCATTTTCTCATTCCAAAATTTATGTAAATTCCACAAAAAAATTAATTGCTCATCAAAGCGAGGGATTGAGTGTGGGAATGGTTATACAAGTGGGATGACAGATCCAAGTTATGAATAATAGAACACAAGGGTAACACATCATACTAATCTCTAAATTATTGCAGATCCATCACTTTTAGAAGTAAAAGTAAGTGATATGGCTTCTTAAAAATTATAAAGAATAGTAAAAACAGAAACCAAAAACTTTTTCTGAAAAATCTCTGCATACAAATTTCTCATTCGTATTTACTTTTATTTCATTTAAATAGAGGGTGATTTATAATCCATCACAACAATGATTTAATAAAAAATTTAATGCATAACCAGTGAGTTTTATATGAGGTACCCTAACAAAATCTATCAGCTACTAACTCCTTTTAATTGAAGTATCACCAAATCTCAATATTTGCTTTATTTTTAGTTGCTCATTATCTTGATCAAGAAGCAAAACTAAATTACTAAGATCCACCCAAGTCATAGTAAGATATCTATACTTTACTGGGTTAATACTATCAGTTAGTGTGCAAGTATAACATAGCAGGTCTTTGCACCACGGATTAGTGCACCAGTTAAATGCTGAAAACAGGTCAATGATCGGAGCTTTTAAGTATTTAAAAAGAATCATTAGAGAATTGATGACATCTCTGGAGAAGTATTAGTCTCAGTTGTGAACGTCCACGACTAGCATGCATTTAACTAATCTATGTAAAACACATAGGAGTTATAAAACACACCAGGGATCAACATTAGTTACTGCCAGTGTTTTCTTTTTCAATGCTACTAGAATATATGATGTGTCAATGCACGTTTGTGACCGGCTCTTGTCAAGTGGGTGTATAATGCTAAACATACATAAAACTCAAAACCTCAGGTATCAAGGATTATTGATAGCAGCCAGGACAACGACAGCTTGTCATAGCAAAAAAGTGCTATGGGAACCAACCCAATTTGGGTTTGATTAACAGCTCTATCCACAGTGACAGTGAGGTTAAGTCTTAGATGGTGGAATGCTTATGATTATTTCTCTGGTCTCTTTGATGAACAGCTTTACAACTGACAGTCTGCTTATTGTGGGTTTACTGGAACAGTGTCAGGAAGCCTGGTAACTCAGGTCAATGTCATAACTAACAGGCTATGCAGAGGTTGTATTTCATAACATGAAGACTCATTGACTTGTTTCAGGTATCAACTACCTGCATAGGGTTTAATTAGCATTGTAGAGGCTTTGTTATTTTAATACTACTATTTGTTTCTTCTCTTAATATACTTACTATCATGAACTCACCACATAAATTAGTCTTAGTTTTTGTCTGACCCTCAATCCACAGTACATATTCTTCAACTACCCGAAACAAGACTATATGGTGGCACATGAACACAGAGTACAGTTAGTGCCTCTGGATCTCATATTTACTCAGATATTGCTTCAGGTAAAGACACAGACTAAATTGGAAGGGATTAGCGGTCAGCTTGCAGGAATTAACAGCAATAGAGAGTATTGTAATTGTACAGTCTCTAGCATAAATGATGCATCTAACATTGCAAACCACGCCTTTCCTGCTGACAATTGGCACATTTATCCTTAATGTCTTCAAACAGGCCATTTCTCAAAGTGAAAGGTTATCATGGTGTTTGTGGATGTGGGTCCAAGGCTGACAAAGTGGAATTGATTTGTGCTGTATGTGGCAAAGATATGGAATAGTGAGTGAAGACCATGGGCAGGTAGAAGCATGAAAGGAAACATGGTTCCACAAAAAGTTAAAATAGATAAAGGTAAAGTCGCCATAGCCCCAGTAGACCATCGGGCTGCTGTTTCAGAGAGAGAGCAAAAGAGAGAGAGAGAGAGAGAGAGAGAGAGAGAGAGAGAGAGAGAGAAAAAGAAAGAGAGAGAGAGAGAGAGAGAGAAAGAGAGAGGGAG
>NC_057723.1:22250549-22267667 GCF_004010195.1 Chiloscyllium plagiosum | reverse complement strand
AAAGAAAGAAAGAGAGAGAGAGAGAGAGAGAGAGAGAGAGAGACAGAAAGAAAGAAAGACAAAGACAGAAAGAAAGGAGAGAAAGAGAGAGAGAGAGAGAGAGAGAGAGAGACAGCGAGAACTGGTCACACAAATCTAAAATGGAGAATTGATAGACTGAATTTCATCTAAATTTGATCAACACGGGATTGTCAGAAGGCCAACATCCTGTGTCCAAGGATCCACAACAGGTCCTTGGAAATTAAACACACAAAAAGAAGAAGTACAGAATCTCTTCCTAATTGGGCAAGTGTCAGCAGCCTTCAAACATGAATATTGTTGCTCCAGGCATAGGGATAATTATTGTAGCACAGTCTTGAGTGCAAACTAAACAATGGTTGCTTCAATATTTCAGCTAAAACATTACAAAAGCTTCTATTAAATTGCCTGGTACTATCAGATCCAGAAAAACAACACCATTCTCTAGCTATTCATAGTAAGTAGATGAACAACTCTAATGGAGGAAAACATCTTTCAACTGAAGAACGATTAAAGGGAATCATAGAACCCCTACAGTGTGGAAACAGGCCCTTCAACCCAACAAGTCCACACTGACACTCTGAAGAATAATCGACCCAGACCCATTTCCCTACCCTATTATCCTATATTTACCCCTGACTAACACACCTAGCCTGCATATCCCTGAACACTATGGGCAATTTATACAAGGAGAATGTTTGGGAGTTGGAACTTATTGCCTGAAAAGTATGGAAAAGACAGAAACACTCAATTGAAAAAAAGTACATGGATATGCATTTGGAGTGCTATAATCTATAGGGCTATGAATCCAAAGTTGGAAAGTGACATCAGCCTGGCTGGATTGTCTTTTCAAGGAATCACAGACACCATGAGTCAATTGGTCATATGCTGCAAATTTTCTCTGAGGCAAGTTTAAACCCTTCAAAATTCTTCAAAGAAATTCTAAGATCACAAATCCAAATGATTGAGTCTTCAGAATCTATATATAAGAGAGTGCTGCTGGCTCTCTAAAGGTTTTGCAGAATTAGCCAAATTTTGCAAATTAAGGTTGAGAAATAGAGACCATTGATTGCACACTGAAGGCAGCCTGGTAACTGTGAAATTACAATCCTACCTAAAATGTTTTGCTGCACTGATGCATTTCCTTTCACAGCTCACCATTGTTTAGAAGACTTGAGTAAATTTGCTAATTACTTTAAATCTATGCCCATTGGTTATTGACTTCTATTAAGGGAGCTCTGTGGAATCAGCTATTTACTCATCAACTACAGATATCCAACTGGCTATGGAATAGAATTATGGAAAGAGGAAAGGAACAAAAAAAAAAATGCTCAAACAAATCTTGAAGTAACTTTGTTTATACATTGTATAAGATCTAGATCACAATTTTAGTTTTGACAGACCTATTATAAAGAGGAAATATTTGTTGCCTACCTTAAGACAATATCTAACCTCTCCAAACTGAATTTCAAAGCATATCAAATTATACACCATTATGCTCATTTCAATTTTTAAACAACCCATATTTGTTTACACTTTTTTAAAATTCACTCATGGGACATGGGTGTCATTGGTTTGGTCAGCATTTTTGCCATCCATAATTGCTCTGGAAAAGGTGTGGGAAGCTGCCTTTTCAAACTGCTGCAGTCGTTGTGGTGTAACTACACATCAGTGCTATTGGGAAAGGAACTCCAGGACTTTTGCCCAGGAATAATGATGGAATAGCAATATTAGTTCCAAGCAATGATTATGAGAGTCTTGGACGCTGTGGTGTTCCCATGCATCTATTAATTTTGACCTTCCAGATGGTAGAGGTTGCAGATTTGCAATGTGCTGTCACAGGGGCCTTGGTGAATTACTACAGTGCATCTTGGAGACAGTAAAAACTTCACATAATGTGCAGTGTGGTGAAGAGAGTGAATATTGAACATGGTGGATATGATATCTGTCAAGCATGGAAAATGATTAATATAGTGGTTGATAAGTGCCAGAAACATGGGGTGACTGTGTGGAATGCATATTCTCCCCGCATTTGTGTGGGTTTCCTTCAGGTGCTCCAGTTTCTTCTCAGTCCAAAGATGTGAAGGTTAGGTGGATCAGTCATGCTAAATTGTTCATAGTATCTAGGGATGTATAGGTTAGATGGAGTAGAGTAGGAAAATTGCTCAGGGTGGGATGCTGTTTGGAAGGTCAGCATGGACTCAGCAGGCTGAATAGCCTGCTTCCACACTGTAGGGATTCTATTTTTCTATATGGGTTTTGCCTCCAGTTGGTAATGTATTTGCCTGATGTGACAATACTTATATTATCCCTCATGACATAAGAAATGATATAATGTGGTGCTGAATCACCAAAACATGCAAATACTACAGTCACAGGCACATCAATGTCTAGACTCACATTAAATGTGCAAAGAGCAGCTGGAGTGATGGCTAGATTTTTTTTCTTGTTGGAGATGGTCATTGTCTGGCACTTGTCAGCCCAAACCTGGACACTGTCCAGGTCTTACTGAAGTAATTCATATCCAAATGCAGCATCAGAGGAGTTCTGAATGGTGCTGAACATTGTGCATTCATCAGTAAACATTTCTACTTCTGATCTTGTGATGACAGAAGGCTATTGATAAAGCAGTTGAAGATTTTTGGGTATTAGACCCTGAGAAACCCCTGTACAGATGTCCTGGAGCTAAAACAATAGACTTCCAACAATCATAGCCATCTTCCATTGTGTTACATGTTGATTCCAATCAGTGGAGAAAGGTTTCTGCCCTCTCCCAAACTCTGCCCAATTCCCATTGACTCCAGTTTTGCTATTGAACCTCAATGCCACATTCAATTAAATTTTGCTTTGATGTTAAGGGCAGTCACTCACTAATGGGGTTCAGCTCTTTTGCCCATGTTTGGCCAAGGCTGTAAGGAGCTCTGGAGCCAAGTAATCCTGGCAGAACCCAAACTGAGAACCAATGAGCAGGTTATTCCTTTTCAAGGGCCACTTGCCAACAACACCCATCACTGTTTTGTTGTGATTGATAATAGGTTGGGTTTGATATGTGTGTGTGTGTTCGGGACATACCTAGGCAACTTGTAACATTGTCAGATGCCAGTGTTTCAGCTGTACTGGATCACTTGTCTGAGTGCATGGTTAATGTGGAGCACGTGTCTTTAGCACTATTGTTGGAATGTTACAAGCCGCCATCCTTCTGGAGTGTCCAGTGTTTTCAGCCTTTTCTTGATATCATGAAAAGTGAATTTAATTAGCAAAAGCCTGGCATCTATGATGCTGCAGACCCCTGAAGGAGGAATTTTTCAAAATATTTCATCCTGGTCTTTTTTACTGATGTGTTGGGCTCTTCCCATCATTCAACTTGAAGAGATCTGTGGAGCTGCCTTCTCTTATTGATTGGTTAGTAATCCAGTTGTATCCACGATTGGATAAGACAGAACAGGTGAGCTTAGATCTGATCTGTTGTTTACAGAATCACTTAGCCCTGTCTATTGCATGCTGTTTGCCAGTTTGACAACTAATTTTTAAAGCCTGGTACTACTCCCAGAATTGCTTCCAGCATTCTTCAGTGTATCAGGGTTGATCCAGCCTGCTAGTAACAGGAGACTGGAGGAAACATTGGGCCACATTGACAGATTGTGGTTGAAAATAATTCTGCTACTGCTGCTCATGGCACACGGTGCCTTATGGATGCCCGGTGTTGAATTATTCCATTTGAAATCCATCCCATACAAACACTGGCAGTGCTACACAACACAATGGGTGGCATCTTTAATATGAAGATGGGACTTTGTCTTGACAATTACTATCCAATGATCATTTCTGCAAATACTGTCATTGATGGATGCATCTGCAACAGATAGATTTCAGAGGATGAGATCAAGTAGATTTTTCCCATTTCTGACAAAGGATCACTGGACTTGAAATATTAACTCTGTTTCTCTCTATATATAAGCTGCTAGATCTGCTGAGTTTCTCCAGCATTTCGTTTTTATTTGAAGTGTTTCTCTCTTGTTGATTCCCTTATCACCAATTGCAAAATCAATCAGCAGTTGCATCTTTTAGGAAGTGGTCAACTCAGTCAGTAGTATGGACATTGAAGTTCACCTGCCCAGAATATTTTCTATGCTCTGGTCATCCTCAGCATTTCTTTTTGGTACTGTTCAACATGGAGGAGCAGTGATTCATCAGCTGAGGGGGTGCTGTATGTGGTAATCAGGAGGCTTCTTTGCTCAAACCTGCCTGATGACACTAGACTTCATAGATCCAGAGTTAATGTTGAGAATTCTCATGCAAATTTCTTCTCAGCTGTATACCACTGTATCGCCACCTCTTCTGGGTCTTTCCTGCTAGTAGGGCAGGACATACCCAGGGATGGTGATGGTGGTGCTTGAGACATTGTCTGTAAGATATAATTCCAGGGATATGACTCTGTCAAGCCGTTGTTTGACTAGTCTGCGAGACAGCTCTCCCAACTTTGGCACTAACCCCAGATGTTGGTAAGGAGGACTCTGCAAGGTCAACAGAGCAGAGTTTGCTATCATAATTTCTGGTGTCTTCATCAGGGCTGGGTAGTCCATTCAAGCTTCTGAACTGTAACAGTATGAATGAGTTGTCAGATCAATTCAGAGGGCAGTTAAGAGACACTCACAATGCTCTGGGTCTGGAGTCACGTGTTAGTCAGACCAGGAAAGGAGACTTCCCTTATTAAAAAGGACATGTGTGAACCGGATATTTTTTAATTGCATTCAAATGTCACCATCTGCCATGGAGAGATTTGAACTCCTATTTGTAGAGCATTAGCTTAGGTTTCTGGATTACTGATCACCATTACCATTATACCACCACGTGCCCAAGGAATCTCTGGAGATTAAGTACACCAATTTAACCTTGCAGGAAGATATTGAAAATTGGAAATATATAAACATAGAAGAGAGAGATCCATATAAATGACTGTGCAAACTCCACACAGACATTCTCCCCATATCTGCGTGGGTTTCCTCCAGGTGCTCTGGCTTCCTCCCACAGTCTAAAGATGTGCAGCTTAGGTGAATTGGCCGTGCTAAATTGCCCGTAGTGTTCAGGGATGTGTAGGCTAGGTACATTAGTCAGGAGAAATGTAGAGTGATAGGGTAGGAGAATGGGTCTGGGTGGGATACTGTTCAGAGGATCAGTGTGGACTTAGAGTCATAGAGATGTACAGCATGGAAATTGACTCTTCGGTCCAACTCATCCATGCCGACCAGATATCCTAATCTAATCTAGTCCCATTTGCAAGCACTTGGCCCATACCTCTCTAAATCCTTCCTATTTATATAACCATCCAAATGCCTTTTAAACGCTGTAATTGTACAAACCTCCATCACTTCCTCTGGAAGTTCATTCCATACACGCACCAAGATTTATTGGGCCAAATGGCCTGTTTCCACACTGTAGGGATTCTATAATTCTATGCATAGTCAGACCTTCAGAAAACAACAACTGCTGGTAACTGCTTCTGGTCAAAAGGACTGTGACCAGCTTGACAGAATACTGAAGTCATTCTGATACCAGCTGGTAATTGCTGTTCTGTACACCCACACATACCGGAAGTTCCTTTTTATAAACCCTTCAGGAGAGCAAGCACAAACCAAACTGTCATACGCAGCCTCTTATGTTAAAATGTCTTAAATTATAGTTTAAAATTTATGGAGTTAGCAATTTTAATATTACATGGGAAAGCTTGTGAAGTTCAGCTGCTGATTAATGCTTTTGTCAGTTAATCATCCTTAAGACCATATTAAGATCATTGTCGAAAATATTTTCGACAAACAATTTTCTTCCTGGATTAAACCAATAAAGGTTTAAACTGATAACAGTCATCCGTTCATACTGCACTTGAAGCTATAAATCAAAAAAGTTATTTTTATTTTGACTTTAAACTAGTCTTATTTGATTCACATTAACCCTAAGGAAAGACTGCTTTGCGCAAAAGCAATAACTGCTAACCACAACATCCGAGGAACTGTGTGCAGCCAACAATATATTTGGAGTTGTCAAAGGACTGTTTTCATTCTAAAATGCTATGCGTGCCTGTCTCTGTCTGTCTGAGAGTTACAAACCCGTGCACATGGATCAGACTACCGTGATGCTAATTATCATTAGTTTAGCAATACATAAACAAATTGAACACAAAAACAAACCTCAAGCAAAATTACCTTGCATTTGAATGATTAACCAGCCGTTTAGGGGTAGAAGGCATAGAATCAATGTGGGTAGTTTTGAGGAACTGGAAAGGAGTTATGTTCAGGCCTCCTAGCAATATTCAGACTGTGGCACAGAAAATTTAAGTCAGGAGATAGAAAAGATATGTAAGGCATTAGTACAATAATCATTGGAATCTTCACTATGCAGGGAGACTGAGAAAATCAGTTTAGTAGTGGATCTCAAGAAAAGGAAGTCATGGAATGTCAACATGACGTTTTGGAGCAACTTGTGATAGACCCCATTAAGAAACAGACAATTTTGAATTTGGTGATGTGTAATGAGGCAGACTTGATTAAGGAGCTTAAAAAGGTGAAGGAACCCTGACAGGGCAATGACCATAATGTGATAGAATTCACCCTTCAGTTTGAGGGGGAGAAGATAGAATCAGATGCGATGGTATTAAAATTGAGTAAAGACAACTACAAAGACATGAGGGAGGAGCTGGCCAAAGTTGGGGAGCCTAGCAAGGAAGACAGTGGAGCAGCAATGGGCAGGGATTCCTAAGGGTAATTCAGGAGGCGCATCACAAATCTATCCTAAAGAAAAAGAATCATACCACACGGAGGATGAGGCAACCATGGCTGAAAAGGCAAGTCTGGGATAGTATAAAAGCAAAAGGAAAAACACATTGTGGTAAAGACTGTTGGGAAGTTAGAGAATAAATCCAGCACAAGATAACTAAAAAAACTGGGGCAGGGGGTTGAAATAAGAGGGTAAGTTAGCTAGTAAGTGAAGACTGCAAGAGTTCTTTTCAGATATATAAAAAAGGTAAGATAGATGAGAGAGAGAGGCAAGAGTGGTCACTAAGCTACTGGAAAATGAAACTGGGGAAGCAGAAATGGGGAACAAAGAAATGGTGAAAGAACTGAATAGGTACTTTGCATTAGTCTTAACAGTGAAAGATGCCAGAACTTCAAGAAAGTCAAGGAACAGAGATGAGTACAAAGGCTCATCTCTGGGAAAGCTGAAAGGTCTGAAGGTAGATAAATAACCTGGGCAAGATGGATTATGTCACAGTGTTCTGAATGTGATAGCTGAGGATATTATGGAGGCTTCGGTGGTAAGCTTTCAGGGATCACTGGGCTCAGGGAGGGCGCCAGAGGACTGGAAAATGCATAATGTAATGCCCCTGTTTAAGAAAGGAGGGAGACTAAAGACAGGAAATTACAGACTGATTAACCTGACCTTGGTCATTGGTAAAGTTTAAGATTCCATTATTAAAAGGAAGAGTTTGCAGAGTACTTGGAAGTCTATAGTAAAATTGGGCTGGGTCATCATGGATTCATCAAGGCAAGGTCATGCCTGATAAATCTGTTCTAATTCTTTGAGGACATAATGAGCAAGTTAGACAAAGGAGAGCCAATGCACGCTATCTGTATGCATTTCCAAAAGGCCTTTGACGATGTGTTGGACAGAAGACAGCTAAATAAGATAAGAGCCCATTGTGTTAGAGGTAAGGTACTGGCAAGGACAGAGGTCTGAAGTGACTGGCAGAAGGCAAAGACTATGTATAGAAGGGGTCTTTGTCAGGATGGCAACAGGTGACTCATGCATTTCTGGTGATCAGTCTTGGGACCACAACTATTCATGTTATATATTTACAATATGGACAAATGAACTGAAAGCACTGATGCTACACTTGCAGATGACAACAAGATAGGCAGAGGGACAGATAGTGTTGAGGAAGCAGGGAGGTTACAGAAGGACTTGGACAGGCTGGGAGAGTGGGCAAAGTGGCAGATGGAATGTGGGAACGTGAGAGGTTATACACTTTGGTAGGAAGAAGAGGCATAGACTATTTACTAACTGAGAATGAAATTGGAATTCCAAAGCACAAAGTGACATAGGACTCTTAGTTCAGGATTCTCTTAAAGCTAACATGCAAGCTCAGTTGGCAGTTAGGAAGGGAAATGCAATGTTAACATTCATTTTGAGAAGGCTAGAATACTGCTGAGGCTGTATAAGGGTCTGGTCAGAGAGCATTTGGAATATTGTGAGCAGTTTTGGGCCTGGTATCGAAAGAAAGTTGCGTTGACCTTGGAGGAGGCCTAGAGGTAGCTTACAAGAACCACCATGGAGATAAAGGGCTTGTCACATGAGGAGCAATTGCAAGCTCTGGTTCTATACTTGACAGAGTTTAGAAGGATGAGGGGGTGACTCTCATTTAGACTTAGAGAACGGAGAGGACTGGACAGAGTAGATGTGGAGAATGTGTCTCCACTTGTAGGAAAGACTATGACCTGAGGGCATAGCCTCAGAGTGAAGGGATGATCCTTCAGTGTGGAGGTGAGGTGGAATTTCTTCAGCCAGTGGGTGGTGAATCTACATAACAGATAGCTACAGGAAAATGTATAGGGCAAATCATTCAGTGTATTTAATGCAGAGATGGGTTCTTGATTAGTAAGGGCATCAAAGTTATGGGGAGAAGGCAGGAGAATGGGGTTAAGAAACACAATCATGATCAAATACTGAAGCTCTTGATGGGGCTGAATGGCTTAATTCTGCTTCTATCGTTTGATCTTATTTTTACATGTATTTGGATGGCACAATATCCAAATTGATTTCAGCTACTTTTGTTCAGAGCATGCAATCTTTCCCTCCATCTCCACACCCTTTCCTATTTTCTTCAGCTGCTTTGTAACACCCCAGACATTCTTCTGCTTATTGTATGGACACCAGATCATGATCCCAGATTGTTGTTAAACCAGTCACTCAGCCAGACACTTAATGAGGATCCTTGTATTTGCCCACTTCAATTTTTCCTTCCCTTTCCCCAACAGATACAGATGCTAATTACCCAATTCTACAACAAAATTTGAAAATCAAATGCATGAAACCGTGTCCTACTATTAATGACAGCATACATTTGTAATTACTTTCAAATCCACCTGCTTGGAGTTTTATGACACTCCCAGGGCAGGTAGGACTTGAACCTGCACCTTATGGCACAGAGGTAGGGGCAACTATCATTGTGCCACAAAGCCCCTTGCTGTCATGAGCCATCAATTGAGATTTGACCTTTCTGCAAAGCACAGGACTCACAGACTGGATTCAACTCAATAAGAGATGGCATGAGAGTGAACTGTAGTGTTGGTTAGGTAAGGAGGAGGAATGATGTGAATTTGCATCAAAATAATTTGTTTTTGCATATCATTAAAATGTCCCACCCTCTATACATCAGTAACCGCAGGAAGTTCTCCTATTAAGGAAGAGAAAGCACTAAGGTGTGAAGGAAATCCAATGTAGCCTGCAGAATTGTACAGTTGGTAGCGATAACACTGCTGGGATTACAGGCTGCAGACAGTTTCAAACTAAAAATAACATACAAAGCTAGTGAGAAGCTGAAGCCAAAGTCAATTGCCTTGGAGGATTTTATTCACCTTCAGGATCAAGATTAGAAATACAAAATCTCAAATTGACAGTCTCTCTTTTCAGCCAAGCAATTAGCAAGAGAAAACAAAATAAAAAAAAACTATGTTTTCTTTTGAAGGAAATAAAGGATAAACATTGCTCTGCACAGTATTGATAAAACATTTTTCAGCCAACACCATAACATCATCCACTATAACATGGATAGAAACAGCTGGTCTGTTCACCTTTGGAGCAAGCACAGAATGAACTTGAGACAGTGACAAGAGCTGAATCTCTTTTTTTTATTTCTTTGCATCAGCAGACTACAGCAAGACTGTAGCCAGGTGTTGAATCTTTTTCCAGATTTCTCCAAGTCAGCTCAATTATCCCAGCTGGCAACAATTTAGCTTTATTCTCATCCATTACTCATGGTGACTAACTCATCCCAATACTCTAACGCAACTGGATGTCAGCAGAACGCTGAAAATAATATAAACAAAGTTAGTGTTGCCTTATCCTGCAATTTCAGAGGATTCAACCTCAATGTAATTTTATTAAAAAGGGATTTAGAGTCTGTTGGATTGACCTGTAATCCAAAAGACTATAAAAGGGAACTGGTGGACTTCCATTTGGATTGTATTATCTTGTTTTACACTTTTTAAACTGAATGGAAGCTGGCTCAGGGAAATTTTATGTACCACTCCCTTTGCCGTGACATCTCTCAGCCCACAGTTCCAAATTATGTTTGTGGTAGATCAAATCTTTATATTAAATTGGAAACAGTCCTCAATAAAAAAATATCTTCACACTTGCCTCTTAACCTGAAAATGCACGATTTAAAACGGAAGTAACATTTCTTTTGGAGTGTTTAGAGATCAGAAACCTGTCAATAGTCTACACATTAGCTCAGTTGTATATTGCTTGTGAGCCCTGGCCAATCAAGTTGAAGAGAAATCTTTTTTGAATTTTTTTTACTCTTAATTAAATGCCAAATCTTTAGTGGCTCCTCTCATTCTTCTTTGACCTTTTGTTACAAGCTTCAAGGTAAAGATTTACTGCTAACAGTAAAATCTTTTTCTCCATTAACATTTCGATAAGAAGCAAAAACTGTGGGTAACACTTCATTTAAATACAAGTACCATATATGAGAAAGGGATTGGTCACAAGATTTTTTCCCCCATTTATGAACAAAAGTATAAAAATCCAAGGTTAGTGGACAGTATGGAGGACATAGAAAGTGGAAAGGGGAACAGATAGAGGATATGGAGGGCTGGATAGCTTGGTTTGCTAAATGGTGAAGTTGTTATGCATAAAATGCAAATAGCATGTATTCAACCCTTATGTTAGACACTAGGTGCAGTAGAGTACTGGTTTTGTTATGCAGTTAATAATGTGGAATCTTAGAACTAAGTGTTTAGCAGTGAGACACCAGAAGAATCCACAGCAAGTGGAGTACCTGGGCTCTTCGTGCAGTGGTAGCATCCCTATCTCTCAGCCAGAAGGTCTACATTCAAGTCACACCTGACAAGGAGATAGGTATAACATGTTTGAACAGTGATTAGAAAAAAAGTGCTGAGTTCTTGCACCATGGAGAATTGGGACATTAGCACACTCTCAAATAGTTTTAACATTTGGCTTTGTGGCTTTAAGTTAAAGATTTTGTCTCTGACAGCAGATCCTGCATTTGAATCTCAGCAATGTCTGTGCATTGTTTGAAGTTAACCGGCTTGTCTCTTGTAGCAGAATCCTGTAGCGTGAGAGCGTGTTGATCCCAGAACCCAGAAGCTGCGGGATCTGCTATTTGCATTCTTTTGTGCTCCAATAATAATGTTCGCTTTCTCTTCGACTATTTGTATCAGCATCCTGTTTCAAGTAAACACTTCAATTCCCTTACTGGTTGAGACAAATCTGGGGGCCTAGCTCCTCATTTTGCACTATAATATGTTGTGCTGTAAGCCATGATTAGCAATGCTCAGACAGACAATGAAGATGCTGCACAAGTAACTAACTATTAAGTTGACTCATGGGAAGGTTTCTGCTGACTGGGGAAACAGAAATTGGAATGAGCCTAAAATGAACCCCAGGCTTTCCAGAGTGAAGTTTATGTCACAAAAACAGAAGTTGCTGGAAAAGTTCAGCAGGTCTAGCAGCATCTGTGAAGAGAAATCAAAGTTAAACAGTTCGGGTCCAGTGACTCTTCCTGTTCTGAGTTCTTTCGGCTTTTATGAAGTTTAAAACTTATTTTTTGCACAAATGGTTTAGTTGATAATTTTAGGTCTGGCATTAAGAGGTTTTTCCTATAAAATCATACTTGACAATAGGCCCTTTGGGCCAGCAAGTCTCTACTATCTACATTAGTCCCACTTTCCCTATGCACTTGGCCCACAGCCTTTAATGTTATGACACTTCAAGTGCTCAACCAAGTACTATTTAGAAGGTTGAGCACTTGCCATGTCTACTCTCCCAGGCAATGCATTCCAGAACCCCACACCCTCTAGGATTGAAAAAAACCAGCTTCCTCAAACCACCTCTAATCCTTCTTTCTTTCAATTTAAATTTATTATAATATCCATACCCCTGGACAATTACCATTGTGCTGCAAGAGGGCCCTAAAATTATTTTGTTCACCCTTCAACTGCTTTCTATTCACCCTGCCCAAACCCCTCCATCTTATGTACCAAAGAAAGAAGCCTAAGCTTAACTAGTCTCTTTTCACAGCTAGAATGCTCTATCCCACACAGCATCCTGGTGAAAAAAGATATCCAGAAGAATTAAAGGATGTAGGCAAAGTTAGATATATGGAGTTAGATCAGATCAGCAAGATTATGCTAATGAGAAGTAGAACATACTGGATGGGATAAATGACTGACTGCTGTTCCTGGATACATTGCTTATACCTTATAAAATAGTGTAGATCAGTGCTTGTCAAACCTTTTCCCATTGTAACTCCTTTTCAAGGTTTAAAAACTGTTGTGACTCATCGATGTTTTGTGGGAGAAGGAAATGGAGGAGGAGAAGGAGAAGAAAGGGAAGAGGCCTAGCCAGTGCTGCAGAGTCTTACTCCATAATTTCAGCTTGGGATCTCATTTAGGGCCCTAACGTCTACTTTGGGGAGCCTTGGTGTAGCTGCACCAACAAGGAATGTACTCCAGAAATACTTGTTATTTCAATTGCATCAATCTTACACAGAATACGTACGCATCTCTTACGCATGCATTTGGAGTGCAAACTAGATGACAATACCTGACATAGTTCCTGCAAGTGTAACTCCTTTCTGTTCTAATGCCAAATGTGGACCAAGCATTGTAATTAAGTTGCATTCAACTCAAACCGCAGTACTAGTTAAATATATCCCTAAACTCCACAGACATAATTACACAAACTGGGAGCACCAGCTGTCTATCATGCTTGCAGTTGGCCACAGATTTTCTACAATTTTGCTCTGAAGCTTCCTGTAAAATTTGTGAACTAAATCAAAGTATAGACTCAGCAGGGGACTGGCACTTGTGAATATAGCCACTATGCAACTCCTTCATTCAGATTGAACATTCATTAATGTGCAGTGTTGAGTCTATATCAGGAAGTTTCAGTTAGAATATTAATTTAAAGACAATCTGGCTTACAACACTAGTTAGGTGCCAGCTGGTGTATGATCACTCTACTATTGGACAATCCCATTTGCACCAGAAAGGGCAAAAGTAAAGAAGATTCCCAGGAATAAAACAAAGAACTGCACATTCTGAGAATCTAAAACAAAATGAACTGCCAGAGAAACTCAGCAGGTCTGGCAACATGTGTGACGAGAAAAACAGAGTTAACGTTTCTAGTCCAGTGAACTTTCATTTATCTCAGTCCCACTGACAGCCACCATTCGGGGACTCATTTCTTACAGTATTGCCTTCCTGTCACTTTCTATCTTGGCTTGTTGTGAAGCAATTATTAATAGCAGACATTCCCCATCATTCTTTGTCCAGCATTGTTTGTGTTAAAAACCATAAAATATTACAAAATGCTTATTTGAGCAAACGGGGAATGGTTCATATTTCCTCCATTAGATTTATTTTTATATGTATTTTGAGCATTTTGGTCTTGTAAGATGTATACATGAACATTTATTCTAAGTTAAAAGATGGTTGAATAAGACATTTCTCTAACATTATTGCACCCAACAAATCAGCAGCAAATAATGTTGAATTTTGATCAGGAGAATGGATAAATGAGTGAACACAGAAACAAAGCAAATAGAAGCAAAAATAGAACATTAGGCCCTTCGAGCATGCTCTACCTTTAATGATGATCATCCAACTCAGATCCCTGTTCACACTTTTCGCCCACATTCTTTGATCCCATTAGCCCCAACTCTTTCTTGAAATCATTTAATGTTTTGGCTTTGACTGCTTTCTATGGTAGTGAATTCGACAGTCTCTGGATAAAGAAATGTCTCCTCATTTCAGTCCTAAATGGTTTACCCCATGTCCTTAGTCTGTAACCCCTGATTCTGGACTCCCCTGTCATTTGGAACATCTTCCTGCATCGATCCTATCTTGTCACATTAGAATTTTGTCAGGTGATGAGATCCCTCTTCATTCTTTTCAATCCAGCAGACATAATCCTAACCAATTCAGGAATCAATCTGATAAACCTTCACTGCACTCCCTCCTTAGCCAGAGCATCCTTTCTCTGTTAAGGAGATCAAAAGTGCACACTTTATTCTCGGTGTGTGGTCTCACCAAGGCCTGGAATAATTGCAGCAAGACATCCCTGCTTATATACTCAACATGTTAAAATGGAGAGATATACAAACAAATTTCTATCCAAAATCAGAAAACCAAGGGAATGCTAGCCTTTACATCTAGAGAACTGGAGTACAAGGATGTAGAAGTTATGCTGCAGATATAGAAAATCTTGGTAGGCCCCGATTTGATTACTGTTAGCAGATTCGGGCACCACTCCTTAGGAAGGATATATTGGCCTTTAACAGAGTATAACTTTAGTTTACAAGAATGATACTTTAACTTCAGGGATTAAATTCTGAGGAGCAATTATACTAACTTGAATTGTTTTCTGTAGTATTAAGATGATTAAGGAGTGATCTGATCAAAGTCTTCAAGATATTCGCAGGAAAAGACAGGGCACATAAAGATAAACTATTTCTACTGGTTGGGGATTCTAAAATTAGCGGGCATAGTCTGAGAATTCAGGCCAGACCATTCAGGAGAGAAGTTAGGCAGCACTTCCACACACAAAGGACGAAAGATTCATAGAATTCTCTTCTGCAAATGGTAGACGATGCCGAATCAGTTGTTAATTTTAAATTCAAGATAGATAAATGTTTGTGAAGCAAAGATATTAATTGATATGGGCCAAAGGAGTTAGGCTACAGATCAACCTTGATCTCATGAAATGGTGAAACGTGGATGAGGAGCTGAATGGCCTACTCCTGTTCCTCTGTGCTCACAACTTGGAACTTGCTTAGAAACTAACCTCTGAATTGGTCACGTGTCCAAAGCAAATCTTTGCAGCTCCACTTAGAGATGGACTCATCATCAATACCACCTTACAGATGGACGTATTACTAAGTTAATTTTAGCAGCTCTTACATTCAAAGATAACATCATAGATTTTCAAGAGTTGAAGGGAAACAGTAAAAACTTTTTGCCTCCTTCCTGCAAATGAAAGTCTGGTGAGAAGGATGAGTAATTAGAATGTTTCAATTGAATTTACTGCTTATTTTTCCCAAAAGACAGCAAAACAGAATGTACAGAGAATCCAAGCAGGCATGCCAGCAATGCAACTCCTGTCATCTGGTCTATATAAACTGTCTCTATGTAGCAAGGAAGAATTAGACTGGGTATCTAAAGTTATAATAGCTACTTTCCAGCAATTGCATACATAAAAAATTGCATGTATGCAATTGTTTGTCAGACACTAAATTTGAGGAGACAGATTTGGAGAGTTCAAGCAATCTGGTCACATTGGGCAACTACTTCAAAACGGAATTAATTTAATGAGAAAAACACAAATCAAAGAATATACTTAACTTGAACATGTTTATAACAAATGAGATTATAGTTTGAGGGCATCATTAATTTATGGGCCATCTATTTGCAACACAATAATGTCACTAATTGAACTCAAGATTGCTACAACATACAGATTAGGAACAGATGGAGACAATTTGGTCCCTTGAGTTGGCTTTATAATTCAATAAAATCATGGCTGATCTGTTTGTGCTCAGATCTCATTCCTATCCAGCCCTAACACCCTTTGCTTCCTTTATCTTACAAGAATCTGTCTCGTACTTTAAAAATATTCAATAACCCATTTCTACTGCTTTGCAAGGCAGAGCTCAAAAGTCACACAACCCTCCAAGAGGGACGAATTTCCCTCAACTCTGTTCTAAAATGGCGACCCTGAATTTTAAACCGTGAATCCTCTTTTTAGACTCAGCCATAAACGGAAACATCCTTTCCATGTCCATCTTGTCCAGTCCATTCAGAATCTTATATGCATCAAACGAGTCGCCCTACACTTTTTTGAGCTCCAGTGGAAACAAGCTCAATCTGATTAACATTTCTTCACGAGAAAACTCAGTCAATCCAGTAAACCACCTCTTAACTCTCTCCAATACATTTACAACCTTTCTGAAATGAAGAGTCCAAAACTGCACACAGTATTGAAGATATGGTCTCCTCAGTTCACGTATAATTGCAGCACAATATCCTAACCTTCATGTTCAATTCATCTCCAGTAAGACTTCTTGATTATTTGCTCTACCTGCACAGAACACCTAGATCTCTTCGCTCCTTAGATTTCCACAAAACTTCACATGTAATATTTTATGTCATCAGGATAGTTAAGATTAAAAGCACTTGCACCTACTTTTGTTAACTAGAAGTCTGCAAATGGGATTCCCAAGCATCCAGTTGGCCATTTTAATTCTCAGAAGAGAAAATGAGGTCTGCAGATGCTGGAGATCAGAGATGGAAATGTGTTGCTGGAGAAGCGCAGCAGGTCAGGCAGCATCTAGGGAACAGGAGAATCGACGTTTCGGGCATTAGCCCTTCTTCAGGAATGAGGAAAGTTTGTCCAGCAGGCTAAGATAAAAGATAGGGAGGAGGGACTTGGGGGAGGGGCGTCGGAAATGTGATAGGTGGAAAAAGGTCAAGGTGAGGGTGATAGGACAGATTGGGGTGGGGGCGGAGAGGTCGGGAAGAAGATTGCAGGTTAGGGAGGCGGTGCTGAATGGTGTGTTTTGGCTTGTGCATGAGATGAATTTTCATAGACCAGCTGCCATATCTCACGAGGGTAGCAATCTAATCTCATTTTCACTGTCTTATCAATATAGTCAAGACTGCTTAAACAGGAGGTGCAAGACTTGCGCCCACACCTCCCCTCTCACCTCCCTCCAAGGCCCCAAAGGAAACTTCCATATCCGCCACAGATTCACCTGTACCTCCACACATATCATCTATTGCATCCCCTGTACCCGATGTGGCC
>NC_057723.1:22236439-22248183 GCF_004010195.1 Chiloscyllium plagiosum | reverse complement strand
CTGGTGTGGGGCTGGAGCTGAGTGTGGGGGCGGGGTTAGGTCTGGGGGCGGGGACGGAGATCGGCGTGGGGGCGGGGTCGGGCGTGGTGATGGCGATAGGCGAAGGGGCGGGGTTAGACGTGGTGACGGAGATGGGTGTGGGGGCGGGGTTAGGCATGAAGTCGGAGATCACCTTGTTCCTACGTTGACCTTTCTCTTCATACCCAGGTAGTGTTCCAATGACAACGCAGACACCTTACAACCTTCGGGGCTCAGTATAGAAGCCCAATCATTCCAAATTATAACCTTTTCCCATTTTATTTCATGTTCTTGACTGCTTTTGCTTTGTTCTCTTCACATTTCCTTCTTTTTAATTTGAAATGCCTCCTCATCCAAAGGCATCATTTGTTTATTTGTCGTTTTAATATTATTTACCTTGCTATGCACGCGAAAACTCATGTAATTTAATCTGTCCTCTCCTTTAACTTATCCACTTGCTTGTTCTTTCTGTCCACCTCTTTTCAATTACTTCTATTCTTTCATTGGAATGAAGGTGTTGTTGGCTGGGCCGTCCTTAAACAGCCTTAAAAAGATCAAGGTGAACCATGTTCTTGAACTCTGCAATCCATTGATTAGATTAGATTACTTTACAGTGTGGAAACAGGCCCTTCGGCCCAACAAGTCCACACCGACCCGCCGAAGCGCAAACCACCCATACCCCTACATTTACCCCTTACCTAACACTACAGACAATTTAGCATGGCCAATTCACCTGACCTGCACATCCTTGGACTGTGGGAGGAAACCGGAGCACCCGGAGGAAACCCACGCAGACACGGGGAGAATGTGCAAACTCCACACAGTCAGTCGCCTGAGGCGGGAATTGAACCCGGGTCTCTGGCGCTGAGAGGCAGCAGTGCTAACGACTGTGCCACCGGGCCGCCCATTGAGTTTAAGTAAACCTAGAATGCAGTTAGGTTAACTCCTTGAAGTCAATTTTAAAAAAAGTCATAAATGTTAGGCTTATTCCAATGCGGAATTGGCTACACTGTATGCAAACTGCCAATTATCATCCTCTCTGCAGAGGGCTACTTATACGGCAGAGCCTGAAGCTCAATGCAGAGTGCCTCATTATCGAGTTGGGATTTAGTATTCATTTTTCCTGATACGTGCTGCCCTGGTTGCCTGTAGTTCTTAACTGCAAAATGCAACACAACGACAATGTTGATTGGGTAAGAGAGAGAAGAAAGAGCAAAAAATAAAACATTCAATTGTCAAGGGAGCTGTAACTGGATGAGAAAATACAAGATTATCACTTTAAAGCCAAAGACGTTGTTAGAACTGGGTCTTACCATTAAAGAGTGGTGGAAAATATTAGACAGGAAGTTTATAAGACATTTGAAAAACATTTAAAAAAACGTATGGGAAAGGGACTGAGTTATTCCTTTGGTGAAGCAGCAGAGGAAAAGGCCAACTGCCTCCTCTGTGCTAGAAAATTCCAAGAATTTATAGGTTACAGGGCCTTCTAAAGAATGTGTTTAAAATCCGAACATTTTTGCAAAACAGAGTCTGCAAAGGCAAGTGCAACAAGAATAAAGGGGACAAGTAACAGATGACAGTCAAAAGAATAAAAGATGGTGGAGCTGTTTACAGCTTTTACTGCATAAATTAGAAAGAGTCTGAAATAACATCTGATATTCTGCTTGTTTTATTATACTATTGATAAAATTAAATGCATGTAGTTAAATGACAAAACACCAAAATATATATTATGTAATTAATATAATAGCAAGTTTGGCATAACAAGTCATTGCGTTCTTCTGTAAGATATAAGCCTCTATTGAGCCTGACAAACTAGCTGATGTTGCTGATATGCAGTGCAAATGATCAGAAACAGAACATGAAAAATTGCACCAGAGGTAAAGTTCAATCCCAAAGCTAATTTAAGGCGAAAATTCTCCCCAGTTCACTGCCATTATTGGATAAATCAGTGAACTCACAGCTGAACTAACACACAAACTGCTATCTGTTGGGTTTAGGAGGCTTTTAAGCTTAATTACCAAAAGATCATTTTAAAAGATATGCATCTTTATTATATTAGGAAGAAACTTTTTTTTAAGCAGTATGTCAGTTTTACTGTCTTACTGAAGGTTTCAACACAGATAGGCAGTGTGGCGAAGGCAGCCCATAGGATGTTTGCCTTCATTAGCCTTCACAGAATATGGGAGCAAGGAAGTCTTGTTACAATTCGTATAAAACATTGATTAGATCACAGATGGAATATTGTGTGCAGTTCTGCTCACCATACTATTGGAAGTACACGACTGCATTGGAGAGAGTGCAGAGCAGAAACACGAGGATGTAGCCTGGGATGAAAAGTCTCAATTATGAGAGGAGACTGGCTAGGCTGGGTTTGCTTTCCCTGGAGCAGAGGAGGCTGAGAGGGCATTGACTGACATTTACAAAATTACAAGAGGCATAGACAGGTTGATCATAAGAATCTTTTCCGTATAGCAGACATACCATTGAGCAGAAGGTACAAGTTTAATGTGAGGTGTAAATGGTTTAGAAGAAACCTGAGAAAACCATTTTCACCCAGAGGGTTGTAGAAATATCGAATGCACTGCCTGAGAGGTGGTGGAGGCAGCTATACGCAAATCACTTAAGAATCGACTGTATGAGCATTTAAAATGCCAGCGCATAGTAGGCTATGGACCAAGTGCAGATAAATGGGATTAATCTAACTTGCTGTTTGTTGGTCAGAACTCGACATGGCGGGTTGATGGGCCAGATTTACACGGTATGGCTCTATGGCTGCAAAGAGGATATAGACTCATAAGGGTGCATACGTATGACATTCAAATTGATAAATTCTAACAATTATTTTTTGAGATGGCATCAAGAGTCTTTCAACACATGTTCTATTCTCAGAACTCCTTTGGAAATCAATGATAACTTCTAAATAGACTGTCTGTTATTATCTTAGGTAAATACTGCCTGCAGGGGTTTTTGGTGGAAAGGTAGAAATATGTTGTCTTTCATGCTTGATGGTATGCTCAGTTAATAGCCATCTTCAAGACATATGTAATTGTATCATCACAGTAAAACAGTCAAATGGTGTTGGGGACTGTTGAAACTAACGTTCAGGTGGGCATCTGAGGGGTAACCCAAATTGCAAAGGAGCAAAGTTAGTAACAGCAAGTAGGAAAGACTTCTAGGGAGACTAGAAAATGAGAGAAACAAAGTCAAAGATTGAGCATGTTTCAAAAGCGGAATAGTGTCAGAAGGGCACTCTACCTGAAAGTAACATTCACAGCAAGGTCTAAAGATTAAAGATTAGAGATACAAATAGAGGTAAATGGGTATGATATAATCGCCATTAACGGCTGCATGGTGACCAAGACTGAGAACTGAATATTCAGGGATTTTCTATGTATAGGAAGAGTAGACAAAAAGGAAAATGGGATGGGGGCAGTATATTATTAAAGGAGGATCTCCAATCAGAAGAACAATATATGGAACTGGTTTGGATGGAGCTAAGAAAAAGGAAGGTGCAGCAGACATTGACTGGAGTTATTTATTGGTCACTAAATAATAGCAGTAGTGTGGGATATGGAAATAATCAAATGAGAAAAGCATGCAGCATGTGCAACACAACAATCCTGGATAATTTAGATCTGCATATAGAGACAACTGTATAGAGAAAACTACAGATGCTAGAATCCAAAGTAGACAGGCAGGAGGCTGGAGGAACACAGCAAGCCAGGCAGCATCAGGAAGTGCTGATGTTTCAGGTGTAACCCTTTTTTATGACAACTCTACTTTGATCTGCATATAGGCTGGGTAAACAAATTGAACACTAAAACTGCAGAGGACAAGTTTCTGGAGTGTGTTGGGAATGGTTTTGCTGAGTGGTATGTTGAGGAGTCAACGAAAGGTTGAGATATTTTAGATCTAGGATTATGCAATGAAAAGAGACAAATTAATCTTGTCACAAAAGAATGCTTATGGATGAGTGACCACAATATGATTGAATTTTGTGTGACAACACACATTTTGTGTGATGTTGTTCGACTTGTAGTAAGGGTGTTACAGTTAACTAAGGGAAATCATGAAGGTATGAGGCACAAATTGGCTGAGCTGGGTTGGCAAATGCAATAAAAAGCATGATCATACATAGGCAATGCAGAATCTTTAAAGAACTATTACTTGGTTTACACAATTATACATTATTTCAAGATGCAACAACTCAAAAAAAAGTCTCAAGTGTGGCTAGCAAAAGATAAGAATTGTAGAAGATTAAAAGAAAAGACTTACAAAGTTGCCAGAAAGAGAGGTGAATCTGAGGATTGGGAAATTTAGAATAGAGTAAAGAGAACTAGGAAAATAAGGAAAGGAGCATAGATATGAATAACATCTAACAAAAATGCAGAAAACAAGGCAAACAGCTTCTGAAGGTACATACAAAAGAAGAAATATTTGACTGAAGTGAATGTGCAGAGTCAAGAGAATTGAGACAGAAACAATTACAAGGAGCTGAATTTGCTCAAAATCAGCCACATGTCAATTTCAGCACGTATCCTGGAAGGTTTCTCTCCTCAAGGGTTTTCTTGCTCTTGCTTTTCAAATTTGCCTCATTATCTGTGCATCATGCCCCAAGTCACCACACACTTGTTATTTTCTCCCACATACCACAGGCAGAAGTACTGGCCACTCCCACCAAGATTCTTGGTACTGGCACCACTTCAAATATCAGCATACACCCAGTCAAATACTGGCAGCCTTTTCGCTTTCACTGGCAGGATGCTTCTCACAGGCCATCTCACGTGATTCTCCCAATTTTCTTGACAATGTCTACATTGTTCTGGGGTTGCAAACAATTCTCCAAAGAACATTTTCACTGAGGAAGTCATAGAAACCTCACAGAATTAGAGATCCAAGTGACTCGGGAATGAGAAATTGAAGGAAATTAACAATACAAAGGAAGTTGTACTGAGAAATGAATGATGCTGAAATTAATGTCTCCAGGGCCTAATAGTCTAGATTCCAGAATGTTGAAGGAGGTGACTATAGAGATAGTTGATGCATTGTTAATCTTTTAAAATTCTATAGATTAAGGAACAATTCCTGCAGATAAGAAACCAGCAAATATCACCCTTCTACTCATGGGGAGAGAGAGAGAGAGAGAGAGAGAACAAATTTACAAAGAGATCCTGATCAATTGAACCAATGGGCTGAAGAGCAGCAGATGGAGTTTAATTTGGATAAATGCGAAGTATTGCATTTTGGGAAAACAAACAATGGCAGGACTTATACAATTAAAAGTAGGGCCTTGGATAGTGTTATCGAACAGACAGAGCTCAAGGTTGAGTCACATATAGGTAGGGTGGTTAAAAAGGCATTTTGCACACTTTCCCTCATTGCACAGAATTTAAGAATAGAATTGGGACATTTTGTTGAGGTTATACAGGACACTGGTGAGGCCTCTTCTGGAGTACTGCGCCCAGTTCTGGTTGGTCTGTTATAGAAAGGATATTTTAAGCTGGAGAGGGTTCAGAACAGATTTATCAGGATGTTGCCAGTAATGCGAGGTTTGAGTTATAAGGAGAGGCTGGATTGGCTAGGACATTTTTCTCTGAAACTTAGGTGTTTGAGGGGTGACCTTATCAAAGTTTATAAAATCATGAGGGCTATAAATAAGGTGAATGGCAGGGGTCTTTTCCCTAGAATGGGGGGGATTTCAAGACGAGGAATCATATTTTGTTTAAAGTGAGAGAAGAAAAATGTGAAGGTATGAAGGGTAATACTATTTTACCCAATGGTTTGTGTGTGGATGAACCTCTAGAGGAAGTGGTGGATGTGGGTACAATTACAATGTTTAAAAGACAATTAGATAAATACTTGAAGAAATGTTTGGACCGATATGGACCAAATGCAAGCAAGTGGGACTAGTTTAGTTTGGTGATAATCGTTGCCATGGATTGGTTGGATTGAAGGGTCTGTTTCCATGCTGTATGACTCGAGACTCTAAAATGCAGTACAAGCTGCCATTTTACATCAGTAGTAGGGAAAATACTGGAATCCATTAAAAAGGATGTAATAAAATGGATATTTGCAGAATAATGACCTGATTGGGCATAGTCAGCTTGGCTTTGCAAATGGGAAGCTGCATTTGTCAAACTTGAAGCTTTTTTAAAAAACAATGTCACTAACAATGTTGATAAAGTGGTCAATGGATGCACTATACTTGGATTTTAACAGGGCTTTGGTAATGATCCCTATAGGAGGTTAGTTTGCAAATTTCAATCAAATAGGATAACATTTGAATATGGGGATCAAATGTAATATTTTTACATTTGGACAGGGTGAGTGAGCAAGACACAGCAGATGGAATACAATCTTAAAAAATGTGAAACTATCTACTTTGGTGAAAAAAAAAACTCTGCATATTTATGCCTCAAGTGATAAGAGGTTGGAAAGTATAGGTGTACAAAGGGACCTAGCTGTCCTTATCGACTTGTCACAGAAGGCTAATGTGCAGGTGCAGCATTTGTAATGGAATGCTAGCCTTTATCCGTACAGAGTAGTGGAATCTTGCTTCAATTGTGTACAAACTTGGTTGGACTACACCTGGAGCATTGTGATTATTATTGCCATTGAGGGAATGAAATTAAAATTAACCAGACTTGGTCCTGAGATGGCAGGACTCTCTATGGGAGAGAGAGATTGGATAAACTGGGCATATCTTCTCTGAAGGTTTGAAGAATGACAAGTGATCTCATTGAAACATACAAAATACTTAAAGGGCAGTCAGTGGTGTTTTTTTTTAAAACAAGTATTCATTCAGTGGATCAGGGCATCACTGGCTGGATCAGCATTTAGTGTCCACCCCTCATTATCCACAGGGCAGTCAAGAGTCAAACACATTGATTTGATTTGATTTATTATCGTCACATGTACGAGATATAGTGAAAAGTATTGTTTTGCATGCTATCCAGACAAACAGAATATAAAATATAGTATTATAGCTACAGAGAAGGTGAGAGAGAGATCAGCTCTAATATATTGTTATGGGTCCATAGTCACATGTAGGACAGTGGTGAACCTGATGGAATAAAAATTGACAATGGATTCATGGTCATAATTTAGACTCAATTTCAGATGTTTATTGAATTTCAATTCTTCCATCTGCCATAGTAGCATTCAAACCCATGTCCCCAGAACATTACCTGGGTCTCTGGATTAACAGTCCAGTGATAATACCACTAGGCCAGTGCCTCCCCTTAGATATAAGTAAGAGGTTTCCCCACACTGGGAGTAGAGAACCAGGAGATGACCAGGAAGAATGTCTTCTTCACCAGGTGGTAGTTAATCTCTGGAAGTCATTGCCACAAAAGGCTGTGGAGCCAAGTCACTGAGTTCATTTAAGACAGGGATAAATAGGTTCTTGATTAATAAAGGGAACAAGGGTTACCAGAAGAAGGCAGGAGAATGGGGTTGAGAAACATATCAGCCATGATTGAAATCTGAGCAAACTCAAAATGGGCCGAATGGTCTAATTCTGTTCCTATATCTTATGGGCACATTAAGGACCAGGATGAAAAATGATTTTACTTAGAAGGTTGTGATCCTTTGGAACTCTTAACCTCAGAGGGCTGTGCTCAGCCTTTGAGTATGGTTAAAGTAGACATTGATAGATTCCTGATTACCAATGACATAAAGCGTTCTGGGGATAACATGGGTAAAATGCGTTGGAGTAGGTGATCAGCACGGATTATATCAAATGGTTGCACAGGGTCAATAGGTTGAATGGCCTACTCCTGTTCCAACATTCCCACGTATTGTGTCTGATTATAATGATAGTAAAAATTGTAAACAAAAATACCTGTAAAACAGGGAGAAGTAAATATAAAAATCAAGGCATTCTGCAGATAACTGAAAGCATACTAGAGTTCAGGGCGTCACAAGTCGATGTCACAAGCCGAATTATACGTTGCAATATGTTGCCCAGTCACATGACAAAAACGCGGAGAAAGAAGGGAACTCTGAGGTTTTCTCAGGCTGCATTTATGTTATTGCCAGGTCACATTAAAAGAATCATTTAAAGCTTAGTCGACTGGACGCTGGTTTTCAATGCAGAGTGATGCCAAGAACATCACCAATGAGTTTACCTTCTCAACCTCTTCCCTTGTCAGAGGCATGGTGACCCTCAGATTAAGTCACCTCCAGTTGTCTCTCTTTAAAATGAGAGAGCAGCCCAATTGTCTGGTTAAAACTACAGCAACTTTACCATTAAAGGATATTTGGGGTGTATTACAGAGATTGGGCTTGAGTCTTTGAACATTTTGAAGCAATACTTTTTCTTATACCACACTAATTATATATATTCTGACAGAGCACAATAGTTTAAACTGTTTCATGCTCTCTGCAGCATCTCTATCATGTGATTGTAATATCATTGACAGAGTTATGCACGTCAAGAGTTAACCCTTTACACCAAATCTACTTCCCCAACCCCAAGTCTTTGTGTCCATGCAATATATACGCACCCTATCTCTCTCAACGTCTCGTCTGAATATTTTTCACATGGAAGTAGGTCTTTTTGTATAACTGTCCATTACTGGTGCATGATAAAGTGGGTTTATTTTACCATTTCTTGTTCTCTGGAATACACGCGCTTCGAGACCAATTGATGAATCATCAGTCTCCACACTGGTTGGTAGTGTGTGATGGTAATGAGCTAGGATCGTTGAAGCAAATAGTCCAAGAAAAATCACAATACATTTTCCCATTTAAGGCTATCACAACGGCCACTTTGACTGACCTTAAAAATTGAACCAGCAGAATGAGCAAACTGATTTGAATAATCATAAAATTAGAATTAAACCGTAAAGGAATGAAATTGAGGCAATTTTGCATACAACAGTAGGGAAATGAGAATTTGCTACCACAAAATATTGTGGAAGTTAGGTTAAATGGAATTTTCATGACTAGGATAAACAGATTTTTATTAGTTAAAGATATCAAGCATATAGAGTAATGATTGGTAAATGAGATAAGATCTGCTATGACCTAACTGGATAGACTTGACAGGCAGAATGGCCTATCCCCTGCCCTGTGTTTCCATGGTTCCAAAATGCATTTATTTTAAAAAACTCAGAAGAAATGAGGTTACATAATTTGAGCCTTTGTGAAAAACAAACCACATTTCCTTTCATCGTTGTAACCAAAAAACTTTAAACTCATCAATCACAGTGTTAACCATATAATAGCTACCTGCCTCTTCATTGATACTAGACTGCTGTGGCCTAGGTAAAAAGGTGGCAATTAGGTACAAGTGCTATGATTGACAGCTGATTGTCTTATTTACGATTTTTATAACAATTGTTAATAAGTATGAGCCTTCATTTAGGAAACCTATTAAAGCATATCCATTGTGGATAGCTGATGCTTGCAGAAGCAAACAAACAGGAAACTCTACGATGAGTCATGTCTACCAGTTGAATGAATGACCAGCAAACCAGACTCACTGAATAAGACCCTGGTGTGGTTGAGAATACTCCATACATATTACCAGAGGGCCACAATTAACCCAAATCAAATAGGAAATGTTTACTGGGAGAAGAGCAAATCCCCGAATCTAACCAGTGCTATAAACTTGTTAGCGGACATCAAAATTAGAAAACATTCCAATTTTCAGCACTGAGCCTATACCTCAAGTATGTAGCAATTGGTAAATATTTCCTTTGAAAATTCTTTGTTCAGTACTTGGCTACAAAACATTAGGGATGTGAAAGTCAAAATAGTGACGCTTTGTACACATCTTTGTCAGGTCAAAGGGATGGTCATGGGTTTGTATATAGGCCCCAGTTATATATTTGTCTCTTTGTGGGGTATGTGGAACAATCCTTGTTCCAGCCCTACTCAGGCCTCCATACACAACTCTTCCTCCAGCACATGGATGGCATCAGTCTGCTTTCCTCGCTTGTCTGGAATTGGAAAAGTTTATCAATGTCGCTTTCAACTTCCATCCTGCTCTCACCTTCACCTGGTCCATTTGACTCCTCCCACCCATTCCTTGACATCTTTTTCCATTTATGGGGATAGGCCGGCCGCATTACAAACCCACTGACTCCCACAGTTACAATGACTGTGCATCCTTACACACCGCTTCCATTCTTCCATTTTTGCTGACCCCATTGCATCGGACCCAAGGTGGCCTCAAAATGCCCACCTTCTTCCTCAACTGAGCTTTCCCCACCACTGTGATTTACTGCTTCCAGAGTAATGTTGGACCCATCTCCCGTATTTTGGCTCTCACCTCTTCTCTTCTCTCCCACAACACCAATAAAATCCCCCTCATCCTCACCTGTCATCCCACCAGCATCCAGATCCAAATGATCATTAGCAGCCATTCCCGCCATCTCCAATGGATTGCCACCAGCAGATGCATATTCCCCTCCCCTCTCGTCAGTCTTCCACGGGAACCATTCCCTCCAGGACATCTTGGTCCACTCCTCCTCCATTCGCTTTTCTCCATATCACCATTGCACCTCCCCATACAATCACCGAGGATGTAACACCTGCCTGTTTACTTCCTCCCTCCCTCACTATCCAAGGCCCCAGACACACCTTCCAGATGAAGCAATTTATCTGTACTTCACTCAATCTTGTCTATTGTATTTGCTGCTCAATAAGGGTCTTCTCTACTTAGGGGAGACAAAATGCAGACTGGGCGATCACTTAGCAGAATATCTATGCTCTGTTTGCAATATGCCCCTGTGCTTCCAATTGCCTGCTGTTTAACAGACCACCAGGTTCCCTGGCCAACAACTCTATCTCAGACCTGCTGCAGTGCTTTAGTCAAGGTCAGCTCAAGCCAGAAGAACAGCATGTCATTTTCCACTTGGGAACCCTGCAGCCTTCAGGACTCAATATCAAGTTCAATGATTTTAGGGCATGAGCACCTTCTCACATGTCCTTACTCCTAGCCTCCTACACCAAGCCTTGTCATCACATGATTTGCTACCACAAACACACATTAGCAGCAGTTGATTCACCAGACCCTTACCCATTCCTTTTGTCTGTCCAATTGCGTTTTTCTCTCTGTCTGAGCACCATCTCCACCTATCATTTACTCCTCCACCCATCCCACCTTCAGTATATATATATCGTTTTCCTAGCTACAATAAATTCTGAAAAAGGGTCACTGGACCCTCCAAAATGTAAGAGGTAAAAAACTTCACCAACACATTCCACCCTGACCTTAAATTTACCTGGACCATCTCTGACACCTCCCTCCCCTTCCTGGACCTCTCCATCTCCATCAGTGACGACCGAATTGACACTGACATCTTCTACAAACCCACCGACTCCCACAGCTACCTGGATTACACCTCTTCCCACCCTACCTCTTGCAAAAATGCCATCCCGTATTCCCAATTCCTCCGCCTCCGCCGTATCTGCTCCCAGGAGGAGCGGTTCCACCATAGAACACACCAGATGGCCTCCTTCTTTAGAGACCGCAATTTCCCTTCCCACGTGGTTAAAGATGCCCTCCAACGCATCTCATCCACATCCCGCACCTCCGCCCCCAGACCCAACCCCTCCAACCGCAACAAGGACAGAACGCCCATGGTGCTCACCTTCCACCCTACCAACCTTCCCATAAACCAAATCATCCGCCGACATTTCCGCCACCTCCAAACAGACCCCACCACCAGGGATATATTTCCCTCCCCACCCCTCTCCACCTTCCGCAAAGA
>NC_057723.1:22218266-22236089 GCF_004010195.1 Chiloscyllium plagiosum | reverse complement strand
CTCCCCCCTCTCCTCCCTGACCTATCACCTTCATCTCCTTCCCCACTGACCTATCTATGCCACTCTCTCCCCACCCCCACCCTCCTCTAGCTTATCTCTCCACGCTTCAGGCTCTCTGCCTTTATTCCTGATGAAGGGCTTTTGCCCGAAACGTCGATTTTGCCTGTCTTCGGATGCTGCCTGAATTGCTGTGCTCTTCCAGCACCACTGATCCAGAAACTCCAAAATGTAATTCTATTTCTCTGTCCACAGATGCTGCCAGACCTTCTGAGTTTCTCCAGCACTTTTTTCCTCTCAGTGATGCTTTAAGTCTCAGTGATGATGTGCAGCAAAACAAATGCAGAGACTAACTCAACGTGTTTCTACCAGATAAAGTGAATACATTTCTCTCAGACATTCCCCTGCTCTGGTTGGCACTGGCTGTGTTACCTCTTAGTATCACCATAAGTGGAAGGATAAAGTCCTATGGATTTACTAAAGAGGTCAGACTTCTTTTCCCATTGTCCTCCATGTTCACTGACCGAGGATTATTAGCAATTCAACTGAAATTTCTTGGAACAATAACTAACATGTAGCAACAACAGCCAATCATTCAATATTCCAAGCAGTGGGTGTAATTCGTTGCACAAATCCACACACACATAATTCACAAAATACTCTTTTTGTGTGTGTGCGCAATTTTTTTTTAATGCATTTTGATTGGTATACAGATACTGTGCAATTTCCCAGTAACCAACCAAGGAAAGATATGCACTTACATTGCACTTTTTCATGATTTCCAAAAAAAAAACTTAAAAAAAATTGAATTGATCTTCCTCAATCAGTATTCATATCCTTTGGCTTTCTGACGTACTAACACACTACTGAAAATGCCTACGGAATGTAATTACCTGCCATTTCTTTATTATCATTGACCATCACTTTTAGCAAATTTTAAAGGGGTATTGCATCTCACAATCCTCTTTTTTTTTTTAAACAGATACAATTGCCAAAACCTTATATATAGATACTAATCCCAATGTAGTTTGTTCACATATTCCCTCTATTTTGTTATCCTCTGTTTCTCCCAGAATAGCTATTATTTGCTTATCGTAGGCTCTCTTTTAGTTTTATGCTGTTTCTTGTCTCTTCATCTGTCCCTTGCTGTCTTTTTTTAGCAAGTAGAACTTGCGCCGTTGAGGAATATAAAAACTGTCTACTTTGCATTAAATACTTTTCCCTCCCAGTGATCTCGCATTTTGCGCGTAACAGATTTTCTCAGTTTACTGTGGTTTACCAAATGAAGAATTAGTAGCTGAGTTGATTTTCTCCTTTTATTGTTCACTACTAAACCTAAAATGGTCTGCTTCTTCCTTCAAGGGTACATTCCTTGCAAAATTCAACATCAAGTATGCAAGTAGTTCACTACTATCCTGATGTGCTGACCTAAAGCCAATCAAAGGGTGGCACGGTGGCACAGTGGTTAGCACTGCTGCCTCACAGCGCCAGAGACCCGGGTTCACTTCCCGCCTCAGGCGACTGACTGTGTGGAGTTTGCACGTTCTCCCCGTGTCTGCGTGGGTTTCCTCCGGGTGCTCCGGTTTCCTCCCACAAACCAAAAATGTGCAGGTTAGGTGAATTGGCCATGCTAAATTGCCCGTAGTGTTAGGTGAAGGGGTAAATGTAGGAGAATGGGTCTGGGTGGGTTACGCTTCGGCGGGTCGATGTGGACTTGTTGGGCCGAAGGGCCTGTTTCCACACTGTAAGTAATCTAATCTAATCTAATCTAATCTAATCTAAATGGCAGGTATCTCTGGACATCAGAGTCCGGTTGAAGAAAAATAAAGAACAATGCCAGATAAATGGGAGGTGCTGCATTTTGGAAAGGCAAAAGAGGGCAGGACTTATACAGAGTTTGAGATAAAATAACTGCAGATGCTGGAATCCAAAGTAGGCAAACAGGACACTGGAAGAACCAAGCAGGCCAGGCAGTATCAGGTGAAGAAGACACGTTTCAGGTATTAACCCTTCTTCAGGACTTACACATTTAATGGCAAGTTTCTGGGGAGTGTTGTCAAACAAAGAGACCTTGGAATGCAGGTTTAGTTCCTTGAAAGGAGTCACAGGTAGATCAGGTAGCGAAGAAGGCGTTTGTTATGATTGCCTCTATTGTTCAGTGCATTGAGTATAGGGGTTGGGAGGTCACATTGCGCCTGTACAGAACACTGATTAGACCAATTTTGGAACAGTGTGTTCAATTCTGGTCTCCCTGCTGTAGGAAAAATGTTAAATATGAAAGGGTTCAGAAATGATTTCCAAGGATGTTGCCTGGGTTGGAGGGATTGAATATGGGGAGAGGCAGAATAGCCTGGGGCTATTCTCCTTGGAGCGTCGGAGGCTGAGGGTGACCTTAGAGAGGTTTATAAAATGATGAGGGACATGGATGCGGTCACTAGTCAAGGTCTTTCACACATGGCAGGGGGAGTCCAAAATTAGAGAGCATGGGTTTAAGGAGAGGGACAATATTTAAAAGGGACATAAAGGGCAACTTTTTCACACATTGGGTGGTGAGTGTATGAAAGAACTGCCACAGGAAGTGGAGGAGGCTGGTACAATTATAACATTTAAAAAGCACATGCAGGAGTACATGAATAGGAGGGTTTTAGAGGGACATAGGCCAAATGCTGGCAAATGGGACTAGTTTAATTTAGGATATTTAGGACATTTTTCTTTAGAGTATAGAAGACTGAGGGGCGAACCTTATAGGAGGTGTATAAGATCATGAGAGGCAGGGATAGGGTGAATACACTCAGTCTTTTTCCCACGGTTGGGGAAATTGAAGACTAGAGGGCATCAGTTGAAGGTTAGAGGAGAAAGAATAAAAGAACCTGAGGGGCAACTTCTTTTTCCACAGAGAGTGGTTCGCATATGGAATGAGCTGCCAGTGGATGTGGTTGAGGCCAGAACATTAATAACATTTAAAAAGGAGTTTGAACAAATACGTGGTTAGGAAAAGGATTAGAAGGATATGGGCCAAGGACAGGGAAATGGGGCTAGCATGGATGGACATTTTGGTTGGCATGGACCGGTTTGGGCCAAAGGGACCGTCTCCACGATGTAGGACTCTAAATCTGGTTGGAATAGATGAGTTGGACCGAAATGTCGGTTTCTGTGCTGTACATCGCTGTGAGTTTATTGTGAATGAAGTACTTTTGTAGTCACTATGGAATGTAAGAAATGTAACAGCCTATGGGTGCAGAGTAAAAGATTTAAATAACATCCAAAGCTACAGGGAGCTATTCAGAAGACAGGATCAGCAAAAGAATTCAAAACACACACAAAAAAAATCACATTCAGAACAGAATGTAAATTGCAGATGGAGATTACATTTTTTGATTAGTACTTTATGATATTAGCATTTATGCTTCATTGCAAGCTTGAGTTTAATAGCCCGAAAGCCAAGATAAAAATCAATGAATAAATATAGACCAAGAGGTAAGTGAGAGCAAGTTTCAAGAAGTGTGGTTAAACCCAATAATGACATCAGCTCAATACAACAGCAGGTAAGGAGTTGATTGGCAAGTTTTCTTTTCTGTGCAGAATCTTAAATTTTATTTCTGGTAAGTTTATATTGTAATCTAATCATTAGCAGCATACAAGGGCATGTCACAGCCATCAAATGCACATTCTGAGCCAAACTGAAACTTGAGGACATTTCTCATGTTCTCATGCACGTCCACAAACGCAGGAAGCGTCAACAATTAGGAGGAGCTCCAAAACATTGAAACTTTGGATTTCAAAGTTTCAGTAGCAACTGAGGCCACTGTAGTGAAGCTGAGAACTACGTGGATAGCATGTTTTCAGGAGGTAGCCATCCTGCTGCTCACCAACATGCAGGTAGACAAGAAATGGGTTACTGCCAGATGGACGAGGATAGTCAGGTGGGTAATATAGAAGATCCGCCAACTCCATCTTGAATTGAATTGAATTTATTGTCACATGTACCGAGGCACAGTGAAAAGTTTTGACTTGCGAGCAATACAGGCAGATCAGAGAGTTAAGTAGCATAGATAAGTAAATAATAAGTAAACAGCGGCAAAAACCAAAACCACGGGTACAGGTGAATACTAGGAGTTTGTGATTCCATTCAGTATTCTATCAACAGTAGGGTCGAAACTGTTTTGAAACAGGCTAGCGTGTGCGTTCAGGCTTCTGTACCTTTTCCCTGATGGTAGAGGTTGTAGAAAAGCATTGCCAGATTGGGATGGATCTTGGAGAATTCTGGCAGCCTTTCCTTGACAGTGGACCTGGTAGATGAATTCTATAGATGGGAGATTGGCCTTTGTGATTGTCCGGGCTGAGTTCACCACTCTCTGTAAACAGCTCCGATCTTGAATGGTACAGTTGCCAGATCAGGAAGTGATACATCCAGACAGAATGCTCTCGATGGCACACCTATAAAAGTTGGCAAGGGTATTCGCGGTCATGCCACATTTTCTCAGCTGCCTGAAGAAGAGACGTTGTTGGGCCTTTGTAACCAGTGCGTCCACATGAAGAATCCAAGAAAGCTTGTTGTTGATGACCACTCCTGGGAGTTTGACACTCTCCACTCATTCCACCTCTGTGCTGTTAATGTGTAGGGGGGCATGCGTAACATCCAGCCGAAAGTCAATAATGAGTTCCTTGGTTTTGCCGGCATTGAGAGCTAGGTTGTTCTCAGCGCACCATTTTCCAAGTCTTCCACCTCCTGTCTGTAGTCCGTTTCATCACCATCTGAGACTCGACTGATTATGGTGGTGTCATCAGCGAACTTGTAAATGGCATTAGTCTAGTATTTGATGCAGTCATGGATATACAGTGAGTACAGTAGGCAGCTGAGTTCACACCCCTGGGGGATCCCAGTGTTGAATGTTAGTGAGGGTGTAATATTGTCCCCAATCTTCACTGATTGTGGCCTGTGAGTCAGGAAACGGAAGATCCAGTTGCAGAGATGGGGCTTAGTCTGAGATCACTAAGTTTAGTAATCAGTCTTGAGGGGATAATAGTGTTGAAGACTAGGATTCTTACATAGCTGTTCTTGGTGTCAAGATGTTCTAGGGAGGAGTGAAGGGCAAGTGATATGGCATCTGATGTGGATCTGTTGGTTGGATAGGCAAATTGGAGTGGGTCAAGAGTAGTGGGGAGGCTGGAGTTGATGAATGCCATGACCAGCCTTTCAAAGCACTTCATGACCACTAAGGTTAAGGCCACTGGGTGGTAGTTATTGAGACATGCTGCGTGAGCCTTCTTAGGCACAGGGATGATGTTGGCCCTCTTGAAACAGGCAGGGACAGAGAGAGGTCGAAGATGTCCAAGAAAACCTGTCAGTTGATCTGTGCATACTCTGTGTGCACGGCCTGGTACTCCATCTGGTCCCATCGCTTTCCTTGAATTCAGACGAAGGAAAACTGATCAGACCTCTGATGCAGTGACTATTGGGATAGGTTTGTCAGGACTTGTTGGAATGAGTGACTATTACCTCTCTGCTGAAATTCTGCTCAAAGCAATGCATAGAATGAGTTGAGACAATCTAGGAGGGACGTGTCATCGTCTGCTATCTTGCACGGTCTCTTTTTAGAACCTGTGATGTCATTCAGTCCTTGCCATAGTTGCCGGGTGTTTGTCTGGGTCTCTAGTTTGGATCTAGCTAGATTGGTCCTTGGCTGTCTTAATGGCTCTGCGAAGGTCATACTTGGATTCCTTATATTTGAGTGGGTCTTCTGATCTGAAGGTCTCACACCTGGGTTTTAGCAGGTTCCGTATGTCCTGAGTCATCCATGGTTTCCTGTTGGGGAACACCGGGATTGACTCTCTCAGTATACAGTCCTCCACACACTTGCTGATAAAGTCTGAGAAGGTGGTGACGTATTCGTGAAAGATGCATGCAAACTGTTTGAACATGGTCCAAATCAACCGATTCCAGACAGCAGTAGAGTTGATCCTCTGTCTCCTCTGACCAGCACTGGACCTGTATCCGCAAGAGAGTCTCCTGCTTGAGCTTTTGCCTGTAAGCCAGAAGAAGAAACACGCTACTGTGGTCAGAGTTCCTGAAATGAGGGTGAGGGATGGAGCAGTAGCATCTTTCACAGTGGTGTAGCAGTGGTCTAAAATGTTCAGGGCCCTAGTGAGGCAGGTAATGTTCTGGTGATACTTGGACAACACCTTACTTAGATTAACTTGATTGAAGTCGCCAGTTACAATAAACAGGGCCTTCGAGTGTTCTGTCTCCAGGGTGTTAGTGGTGGAGTACAGCACATCCAGAGCTTCCTCAACCTTTGCTTGTGGCGGTATGTACACAGTAGCTGGTACAGCAGTGGTAAATTCCCGTGGTAGATAGAAGGGGCAGCATTTGATGATGAAGAATTCAAGGTTGGGAAAACAATGACCGACCAGGGTTACAATTTTCCTGCATCACAAGTTGTTGATTAAAAAGAAAACCCCTCCACGCTTTGTCTTACCAGAGGATGCTGTATGGTCCATGCGATCGATAGAAAAAGCATCAGCCTGAAGAGCGCAGTCAGGAATGGATGGGGTGAGCCAGGTTTGTGCGAAGCAATACCGCAGTTCATGATGAAAGCTGAGCGGTGATCTGAGTTCGTCCATCTTGTTCTCCAGAGATTGTACATTTGTTAGGATTAAGCTGGGAGGGGTCTTGAAACCGTGTACTCTCAGTCTTACAAGCAGGCTGGCATGCTTACCCTGCTTCCTCGTGGGTTTATTACATTTGAGTGGTCTGGTGGAGTGGATCTTATGCCATGAGCTGATATTCCGTTCTCAACATTAGTAAGGGAAATGGTTTCTTTTACCCACACCATCACAAGTGACTCAACTGTATGAAAGGCAGTGTGGGGCAAGTGGTGTGGAGGAATGAAAGGGTGAAGGTTGGGAAAGCAAAAAAGTAATATGGGAATCAGTAATTAGGACAAAAGATGATGGAGGGCATAGAACGAAATTTCAATAGGTGGGTAAAGAACCATTGCAGCTGTAGAAAGAGATATAAGTTTGAGTAATTATTAAGTGCGGCAATATGGGTTCAACTGAATGGAAAAATGTGGAAGAGTATAGTATAGAACTGTAAATAGTCAAAAGAAAAGCTCAACTACATTCTTCCAAGATGACAGACATGCAACAAGCCCTTTAGGGATTGGGTAGCTGCATATAGTGCTTTTTTGTTGATCACTGAAAAGACCAACCTGTGAAGGAACAGATTCTGACAGAAAGGTCACATCATAAATTATCAAAAGTTGTTGGTACCTGTTGCCAAGCTATTGTGGGCACAAATTGTTGTGGTTACACAAAGCAACTTTCAGGCGATGTCATGATTTTCCTTTGTCCACTTATGTCTCCCAAGTATACAATTTGATGATCAGCACCTTCATGTCATCCTTGAAGCGAAGCTTTAGAAGTCCCACTGGTCAGTTGGCTCCAGCTAATCTTGCTATATAGAAAATCTTTAGGTATGGCACCATCTTCTATCCTACAAACATGTCAGCAAAGTCACCTCTGCTTGAGTGGCAACGTACTTTGTCTTTGAAAGAACTGCTACATCTGTGACTTTATCCATTAAAGGGATGCCCAGAACGTGCCTCAAATAGCCAAGACGCTGAGAAGCTGTTGAGCTTCCTTTCTTGATTACTGTAACTGAACATGTTTTAAAGTCACACAAAACACTGGAAATGCAGGCACAATCAATCCATGTTTGGGACCTTGCATGTTTCGAGAGCCTAACAAAGGATGTACCTGCTTTTAGGAGGTGAAGAATGACATTAAAATAGGATGTGTCCTAGCCCTCACTTTGCTGTAACTTCTTTCTGCAAAGGTTTTCTTGCTTTGTTTTCCCTGCAAATTTGTGAGGAGTTTAACTGCATACTAGATCAAAGAGCAAGCTTTATAATCTACCAAGACTGAAAGCGCAGGCAAAAAAATACAGCATGGTTTGATCAACGAACTTACGTAAGTTTCCCTGTTAGTTGCTGACATGGAACCTCAGCTCGAAAGACTTGGTCTCTTACTCCATGATACCTGCAACTTAACTTCCCTGACTAAAGGCACCAAGAAAATTATGAGACGGGGTGTCATATCTCTGTCCATTATCACACTAAAGAACAGGCTGTTGGAAGTGGTTAGCTAATTCTGTAACCTTGAATTCAAACTATCAATCTGTTACTTGATACAGAACCTGGTACACACTAATGGAAGACAGAACAGCATAAAGAGAAGTAAATTTCTGAGAAAAACAAACACAAAAAAGCAATAGTATTGGGGGATTTTATCTACTCTAACGTGGATTCTGTTCTAGTTAATGTAATAAAAACAGCATGGTCATGTCAAATTCAGAGAGCTCTCTACTGCAGAATGCCTGGGGATGAACAGAAAGTGCAGGGGTGAAATTAATAAAGGACACTAGGAAAACAAAACAGAAGGGATGAAAAAAAAACAAACGTGTTTTATAAAGACAAATAAAAAGTAAAAGTTGAGCCAATTAGACACTAGAAGAAAACTTGTGTTGGAAGGGAAAAAACATGGCACATGGCTTCTCAGGAATACATTGTGTCCATCTTCGCAATATAGAGAGAGACAAGGGTGATATTGTAGTTAAGGAGGATGAATGTGAAAATGGGCAATGTAATATAAAGGAATTTATGTCACTGAAGAAATAAGTTGCAAGATCTAGATAAAATATATCCTAGGCTGGAATGATAAGCAAGGGAAGAAATAGCAAAAGCACGGACCATCATTTTTCAATCTTCCTGTGGAGTGCCAAGGGACTGCAGCATGTCTAATGTAGCACAATGGTTTAAAAAGGGAGAAAAGGGAACGATAGACAAATTACTGGTCAGTCAACCTCATCTTGATGATGTACTCATCATTGTAAAATACCCTGAGGGACAATATTAATTGTCTTTTAAAATTACATTAAAAGGTCAGTCAATATGTATTTGTTAAGAGGAGCAGTGTCAAACTTTTATGACATGGAGGGCCAATGAGGAGACTGCATTTGATGTAGTTTACAAGAATTTTTATTTAAGCTTTTTGTAAGATTCCACATGGAAGACTGTGCAGAAAAGTAGAAGCCCCTGGAATCCAGAAAAGTAATAAACTGGGTCCAAAATTGACTCAGTGACAGGATGGGCATGTGTGAACAGAGAGGTTGAGCCACAGCTGGAGTACAATGTACTATTCTCATCATATGAAAGAAAAAATGTGATCATGTTAGAGGAGATTTATGAGGATGCTGCCAGGACTGGATGATATAGTTTTTGTGAAAATTTATAAGGCTGAGAACTTACTTGGAATAGAGAAAGATTGAGGGGAGACTTTATTGAGATATATAAAAATATGAGGAGCCTGGATGGAGTGAATAAGAAAGTCTCATTTTCTTTAGCAGAATGGTCAATAACCACAATGCATAAATTTAATGCAATTGGTGCTAAGAATAGAAGGGTAGCCCTTTTATGGCCAGTGCTGATAGGATCAATCAAATATGACCAGTTCTGTGTCAGAAATCTGTATGATTCTATGAACACAGCACAACATCCTGTGATCAACAATATGTTAACAACCCAATAACTCGGCATCCTCTGACTCAGAGGCACTGAGGAAACATGTTGTTTCTTGGGAAGGAAGTTTATTAAATCAGAAATACACAAGGCTTTGCAACACCACAGGGATATCATCAGGATGACAATTATGACAGTGTTCAGGAGAAAGTGTCACCATGGGCTCCTCAGTAACACTTCATATGAGTCAGAAGGCTGTAGTTCTGTTCCATTCCATTCCATTCCATTCCATCCAGTGATATTTGCACATTATGTTAGCTGACACTCCATTGAGAGAGCGAGCGAGAGTGCAGTGCTGTCAAAAAGGTGCTGCCTTTTGGATAACATAGTAAAAGGAGGCTTATTCATTCTTTCAGGAAGATATAAAAGCTAGTGTTTGAAGAACAGCAAAGTTTTTCCTGATGTTTTTGACCAATATTTATCCCACGACCAACAAAAAAATTCAGATAATTAATGATCACAATTTAAGGAACCTCATTGTACATGAATCGTCTGCCATGTTTTCTACATATGACATACTTAAGGCAGAACTACCCAAAATATGATATTGGCAAAGATTTTTCCTTTCACCAACTTGTGACAAGAAATTACCTATAATCAGATGTAAGGCTATAAGGCTACTTCAAGAACGAGAACATTCACGTTATAAAGTACCAAGATTTCCTGTGGTTTTCCCTATGGCAATTGAATGAGACCTTGTTTTAAAAGAAATGGATCTTGCAATATGCTGTTCAACGTATTATTAAAGACAGGATTGACTTTAACTAAATAAATCAAATTGCAATCTTATAACAATGGCTTTCTAGGTTTAAATTCCACCAATTCTACCATAAACAGTAAGTTGCTAGCCTTGATAACTACAGATGAACACAAGGAGATTCTAGGCTGGAGGTAGTCAGTGTTGGATATAAGGCTTTGGGAAATGTGAAAATGAATGATGATATGACAAGCTGAGCACATGGTATGGTGTTTGAGGGATTTGTATTGGGTTCTAGCTTTACATTACATGTATGTAATTGTACACATATCTATCAATGACTGGATTAACACAAACTTTCCATGCTCATGAACAATGGATAACACCAAAAATCAACTTCAGGCAAGAATGGTTTCCAAAATGCCAGAACCATCACCTGTCAGATAAACATTCGGTTAGGTCCAAGAGTGAACCTGACAAATGGGGAATGTGATAGAGACACAATGTGCCAAGAATAACATCAGGTTAATATGAGAGAGCTGGACAAATAGAGAAGGTCATGGCGAAGGTAAAGGCAGCAACCTAGCAATTACAGACCATTTTACTGGTGGGAAAGCTTCTTGAAAGAATGAATCCTCATGTAGAAAATTGTGGGTTGATTAAGAAGCAAGCCTCACACCATCTGCACTGATTTGGAACATTCCTTCACTGTCAATAGGTCAAAACCCTGCAACTTCCTGTGTACAGCTACACAAGATTGATAGGAGGAGATTTAGCAAAGCAACTCATCACCACCTACTCAAGAAAAATGAGGGATGGACAACAAATGCTGAACTTCCCAGTGACATTCACACATCTCTTGAAAATAATCTTTTTAAACAGTCTCAAAACATAGAATGCTCTGGCTTGTTAGGATCTTACAAATGCATTAATTTTAATGTTACTAAAGGTGTACAGTAACTGCTTTTAGAATTCAAACTTTCTTGGTGTTTAACCAGTTTTCTGACTGTTCGAAGCAGTAAGTTATCATCTCTCCCCCAGCCCGTCGCGACAAAAGAACAACTGTATTTGCAGTGCAAATAAAGAAAGGTCATCAAAATTACTACTAGACAATATATTTAACAGTGGGACAGTAACAGACAAAAAACAAGTTTGCTTGCTGGATCCAGTGGCTATAATTGAGTGACAACTCACATTTTGGCAGACATTTTGCTAAGCAAGTTTCCACGCCAACTTCAAAATGCACCTGTATGGAAAAGGTAGTAAAATTGCTTTCCTTGTGGGAAGTAGTACATTCGTCCAGATTAGGAATGTTCCAGATATGTGCTAAATTATGTTGTTTGAACTGGGTCAGAGAGAGAGAGGTGTGACACTTGGAGCACGAAGCACGAACTGTTATGGGGTCCCATATCTGCCCTTGAAACAGTCCCTCTTTGGAACTTTGAAAAACTGAAATAATCAGTACAACAATGTACGTGCGTATTTGTGCACGTGTGTCGGTGTGTACACACACATGGGGTGGGAGACAGAGGACTCTACAGTGCAGCCTTTCACAGGCCTTGCACCAAGACTGGTAGGAATGATCTTTAGGCCTGCCAAGGAAGGAGGCCTCTAGTAGTCAACTGAAAGTCCCATTGGCCTAGTTTAAATATGCTTCATAGGTTCTTAAGTGACAAACAGGTCCCAGAGCTGGAACATCACCTGTTTCTCTTTGCACAAATGCTGCCAGACCGGCTGAGGATTTCCAGCATTTTCTGTTTTTATTTCAGAATCTGCAACACCGCTTTTGTCTTGAATGAGCCTCATTGGCTACCTTCTTTGCAGGGGCAGATACCTCTGCCAGCTCTAAATCTAAGTCAGCAAAAATACCCAGTGCCCACAGTGGGAGTGGGAAACGGCATGCAGTCAACTCCAGTAGTTTTAAACCCAGTCTGCCTCCATTCCTGGCCCCAGCACAAAGGTTCAGTCCTCAAATTTAGCACTCCTGGATTTGAAAAAATGAACTTGGGATTTTGCTCTTCATTATTATCCAGCAACTTTGGAGAGAAGATCACAGTTGGCTGTGAGATCAATGGTTTTCTGACGCTCACTATAAGGGATCACAAGAGTCGCTTGGATAAAGAAACATCCAAAGTGAAGAGTGTAGACTTATGAACAAAATATATAAAACCTGCTCTATGACATGAGGTAAATGAAAAGCAGACAAGACCAAAATAGTGCCACTTAGTGCCAATCAATTCACCATGCTCTCAAATAATGTTTGACATAGAAAGTGGATTCACATAATGATGGAAAATCTGCAAATAAAGAACAAATGAATGGGTATTGGGGGTATGGGATGGAAAAGAATTGAGGGCATTTTGGCTTTATAAAGCAACTGTTTAAATATGAAAGAAACAGGTTTAGTTTACAATTGAGGAAATGTCACCCCCTTTCAGCTACACACAACACGAGAGACACAATATTTCAACACTGCAATCTTCATTTTGACTGCATTAGTAGATCAGTGGTTTGGACTAACTTAGGTGTAACTCAGGTTTTTGCTGCATGGTGGTTTCACAGGCTTTCCTGCAAGGCCTGCTATCAGATTTTTCTTCCTGAGCACAGTTAACCACAAACAAGCACATTAGATATGCCAGAGAAACTAATGTTATGTTTTGCTACATTGCTTTACTTATTATTTCAAATATTTGCATGAATTCCCATCACTTGTCAAATCATATTCAAGGTAAATGAGAATTGGAGAATTGGAGAATTATTTGAAATTTGAACATTTTAGATGAAAACATCTAGCAGACAGTGACACATTTCCACTGACTCATGTGGAGCCGTTCTTCAGTGAAACAAAACCAATGGTGGTTTTGCAAAAGGAAATGTACTAAAAAGGAAATATATTCATCAGATTTTAAAAACTCTTAAACACGTTTTAGTTTCTCATCGTGCAACATGGGAAATAGTGAGGCCATAGTTCAAATGATCCACATTCGTCCCAGGCAATTGACATTTAATGCTGAGAAGACGGGAGGCTGGAGACAGAGAAACTGTAACATTAGAGACTGGTCAAATTAGGTTTGAATGTGGTGTTAGTGGTGGCTTGCGACACAAGACAAAGGATAACATGGCCACCAAACAACTTAATCTTATAAGCAAAGTGATTGGTAGACATTGCACAGTTTGCTTTCACCAGGTAGGATGCGCACCACTGATAATCTGTTAACAGTTGGAATTAAGAAAAACACCATAGCTAACAAAACCAAAGTTAGATTTCAGTTAGCCAAGCCTTGTGTTACCACATGTACATCTAAAAGTGAGGTGGGTGGTAATTTGTAGTTTCATATTTTATTATAACCAGCCAAACTTTAACCTAAAATATACACAAGGTTTTAGTTGCCAATAATGAGCTAGTTAATCACTGACTAAGATGTTGGCATGCTGGTAATATCATCAAAACTAATAGTCCAGACACCCAGATTAATGTCTCAGGATATGTCGAAATCCCAACATATCAGCTGATGGAATTTAAATTCAATAATAAAATGTGAAAATGTAAGTTAGTCTCAATAATAGTAACTCTGAAATTATTGTGATGTAAGATGTTATACAAGTGTTGTGTGGGCTTTGGTCTGTGGGTAGAAGGGGGTTTAATGATTAATTTGTCACTATTTCTGAGCAATGCTTTTCAAAAAAAAACAATCAGTATACCTGTGAGCTTCTGAAGTGGTGATGGGAATTTGTTTTCATCGAGAGAGTCTTACAATCAGACACAGGACACATTAGCTCGCTTTCATTTTAGAAAAATTAGGAATTGAATTTTTTCCCCCTTAGGGAGAAACCCACAGCTTGAAAAGCTTTTGGCTTCAGTTTGCAAAAGTCCTGCTTAAAGTTAGATGAAAGAAATTGTTTCTGAGAGAAAGGAGTTAGTTCAGAAGAGTTAGGATACAGATTACCTCAATGTTAGAGCCTTACTTTGATATTTTAGGTCATAAGTGTTCAGTTTTAACATGGAGGGTTAATTTGAAGCTGAGAAAGTTTAAGCTTAGTTGTGTAACAAATCAAGATTAAAAACTATCAAACTCTCAGGGCTATGATTTTAAAGAATCCATTAGGAACAACCTATAGATGTGACAGAGAAGGGAATTCTGGTATTTGAGTGTCATAGCAGGAACATGTCTGATGAACCGGAGTTGTGGTCTCTCTATGACAATATCATCTTCCCAGAAATAAGGAGACCAAAATTGCACACAATGCTCCTGACCACATTGGAAACAGTTCAACAGACATGTTCACAGGATGGTGGGACTATCTAATGAAAACAGATTGGACAAATTGAATCTACATTCTCTGCAGTTTCGAAGAATGAGAGGTGATTAGATTACTTAGTGTGGAAACAGGCCCTTCGGCCCAACAAGTCCACACCGACCCGCTGAAACGCAACCCACCCATTCCCCTACATTTACCCCTTTACATAACGCTACAGGCAATTTAGCATGGCCAATTCACCTGATCTGCATATCTTTTGGACTGTGGGAGGAAACCGGAGCACCTGGAGGAAACCCACGCAGACACGGGGAGAATGTGCAAACTCCACACAGTCAGTCGCCTGAGTCGGGAATTGAACCTGGGTCTCTGGCGCTGTGAGGCAGCAGTGCCACCGTGCCGCCCACTGTGATCTCATTAAAACTTACAAAATACTCAAAAGGATCAACAAGGTAGATGCAAGTACATTGTTCCCTGTGGTTGTGAAGTCGAGAACCAGGGGACACATTTACAAACAAGGCAGATGCCACTTAGGTCTGAGATGAGGGGTGTTTTTTTTAAAACTCAGTTGTGAAGTTTTGAAATTCTCTATCACAGAATGCTGTAGAAGCTCAGGCTTTGAATATGTTTAAACAGGTAAGATGGATAGATTTCTCATGACCAGTAACGTGCGAGGTTATAGGAATGGGTGGGTAAAAGACATTAATGTTTTTGGTCAGATCTGATCATATTGATGAATGGGACAGGCCTGATGGGCTGAATGGCTCACTCATATTAGCTCCTTAAGTGATAGTGCTGGAATAGATGGTATTGTACTTCATTTTTCAAAATCTTTCACATAGCTCAATATGTAAACAGCTTGGTTTATTCTATTTTGCCATTTATTTTGTATAATAAACCTATGGCTATTGTTAAAATTAAATCTACAGCAATGCATGCTTTTGTTTCAGTGAAAGGCCACCTTGTTAAGTAAAACAAATGTGATTTATTTGACCAGAATGTAGTATAACTTCAGCTATTATGATGCTAACATGGTTTAAATGAAAATTGATAATCAGGTTCATTAATGCCCTTAAGGAAGGAAGTCTGTTATTCTTACCCCCTCCGCCCACGCATCAATGAATTTAATACAAGCCGTGACGTCGAACACTTCTTCCGCCGCCTCTGCCTCTAAGCTTACTTTCACAATCAGGACTCCTGCCCACCTTCAGAGGACCCCTTCGTCCACCTCCAACACACTGCATCCACCTGGACACCCCGTACTGGCCTATTACCCGCCCTCGACCTCTTCATTTCCAACTGCCGCCGGGACATTAACCGCCTCAACCTGTCTACCCCCTCCCCCACTCCAACCTTTCACCCTCAACGCGCACCCTCCAATCCCAACCTCACCATCAAGCCAGCGGATAAAGGGGGCACAGTGGTAGTCTGGCATACTGACCTCTACACCGCTGAAGCCAAACGCCAACTCGAGGACCCCTCTTCCTACCGCCCCCTCAACCATGACCCCACCCCCCATCACCAAACCATCATCTCCCAGACCATACAGAACCTCATCACCTCAGGAGATCTCCCACCCACAGCTTCCAACCTCATAGTCCGGGAACCCCGCACTGCCCGGTTCTACCTCCTTCCCAAGATCCACAAGCCTGACCACCCTTGCCGACCCATTGTCTCAGCATGCTCCTGCCCCACTGAACTCATCTACCTATCTCGATACTGTCCTATCCCCCCTAGTCCAGGAACTCCCCACATACATTCAAAACACTACCCATGCCCTCCAACTCCTCCAAGACTTCAGTTTCCCCGGCCCTAACGCCTCATCTTCACCATGGATATCCAATCATCTACAACTCCATCCGCCATGACCAGGGCCTCCAAGCCCTCAGTTTCTTCCTCTCCCGACGTCCCCAACAGTAACCTTCCACCAACACTCTCATTCGTTTGGCCGAACTGGTCCTCAACCTTAACAATTTCTCCTTCGAATCCTCCCACTTCCTCCAGACCAAAGAGGTAGCCATGGGCACCCATATGGGTCCCAGCTATGCGTGTCTCTTTGTTGGCTATGCAGAACAGTCCATCTTCCGTAATTACACCGGCACCACTCCCCACCTCTTCGTCTGCTACACTGATGACTGCATTGGCGCCACCTCGTGCACCTGCGAGGAGGTTGAGCAATTCATCAACTTCACCAACACATTCCACCCTGACCTTAAATTTACCTGGACCATCTATGACACCTCCTTCCCCTTCCTGGACCTCTCCATCTCCATTAATGACGACCGACTTGACACCGACTTTTTTTTTTACAAACCCACCGACTCCCACAGCTACCTGGATTATATTTCTTCGCCCCCTACCTCTTGCAAAAATGCCATCCCGTATTCCCAATTCCTCTGCCTCCACCGTATCTGCTCCCAGGAGGACCAGTTCCACCATAGAACACACCAGATGGCCTCCTTCTTTAGAGACCGCAATTTCCCTTCCCACGTGATTAAAGATGCCCTCCAACACATCGTGTCCACATCCCGCACCTCCGCCCTCAGACCCCACCCTTCCAACCGTAACAAGGTCAGAACGCTGGTGCTCACCTTCCACCCTACCAATCTTCGCATCAACCAAGTCATCCGTCGACATTTCCGCTACCTCCAAACGGACCCCACCACCAGGGATATATTTCTCTCCCCACCCCTTTCCGCCTTCTGCAAAGACCGTTCTCTCTGTGACTACCTGGTCAGGTCCACGCTCCCCCTACAACCCACCATCCCATCCTGGCCCCTTCCCCTGTCACTGCAGGAATTGCAAAACCTGCGCCCACACTTCCTCCCTCACCTCCATCTAAGGCCCTAAAGGAGCCTTCCACATCCAAAGTTTTACCTGCACATCCACCAATATCATTTATTGTATCCGTTGCTCCCGATGCGATCTCCTCTACATTGGGGAGACTGGACACCTCCTAGGGAATATCTCTGGGACATCTGCACCAATCAACCACACCGCCCTGTGGCCCAACATTTCAACTCTCCCTCCCACTCTGCCGAGGACATGGAGGTCCTGGACCTCCTTCACCGCCGCTCCCTCACCACCAGACGCCTGGAGGAAGAACGCCTCATCTTCCGCCTCTGAACACTTCAACCCCAGGGCATCAATGTGGGGGAAGGGGAAATGAGGACAGTTTCCTCATTTCCCCTTCCCCCACCTCACCCTAGTTCCAAACTTCCAGCTCAGCAACGTCCCTATGTCCTACCTGCCTATCTTCTTTTCCACCTATCCACTCCACCCTCCCCCTGC
>NC_057723.1:22109589-22218206 GCF_004010195.1 Chiloscyllium plagiosum | reverse complement strand
CCTTCATCCCCTCCACCACTCACCTATTGTACTCTATGCTACTTTCTCCCCACCCCACCCTCCTCTCATTTATCTCTCCACGCTTCAGGCTCTCTGCCTCTATTCCTGATGAAGGGCTTTTGCCCGAAAAGTTGATTTTACTGCTCCTCGGATGCTGCCTGAACTGCGGTGCTTTTCCAGCACCACTCTAATCTAGATTCTTACCTGCTGTGCCATATGTGACTCCAGACCAAAGCAGTGGGACTCATTCTTAAGTATCTTCCAAAATGGCCCAGAAAACGACTTAAAGTGCAATTAGGGATGGGTAACAAATGCTGGCTTTGGCAAAGGCACTCACATTCCATGAAATATTTTTTTTTTTAAAAAAAGCCACTCATTTACACCAGATCCTAGTTAAACAACATCTTGATTTTGAAATACTCCTACGCATTTTCAAATTGCTCCATGGCCTCACTCCCAGTTTCTGCATGTATGTTTTTCCAGCCTCACAACTATCTAATTCTGGTCCCTGATGCACCTCCAATTTTAATTGCTCCACCATTGGCGACTGTACTTTCAGCTGTCGAGACTCTATGCTCTCAATTACTTACCTTCACCATTAGCTTGCATGCCTCAATCTCCTCTTCCTCCTTTAAGAGGCTCCTTCAAACCTATCTGTTTGAACGTGCATTTAGCTAATAACAAACTAATACCTGATGTGGGTCATGACTTGTTTTATAATGCTACTGTGACATGCTTTTGAATGATTGCTTATATGAATGTAAGTAGTTGTTTTTTGTTGGCATTCAGAATGCAACGTAACAATTGTCAAACAGTTCCTCTCCATTGATCTTTATAGCATATTAAGAAATATTAAGAAATTAAATGTATTGGACCATTATGTGTTGCTAGATTGATGTACGTCACTCAGACTACCTGCATTACTTCTTCTTGGCAACTATCATTCTTTAATCTGTATATTTTCACAAGTGTTGAAGTATATTCTATAAATACTAATAATGTACATAAGTCAATCCCTCAGAACATTTCAACACACCCAATAAGTGTATTAAGTATTAAAATGTAACCCTTGCCCAATAACAGAAATATTTTACCCATTTTAACTTTGAAAACACCATTTGCTTTATATACTTTGTATACAGCTAAAGAATGACTCACTGGGATATGCTGAAAAGAGATAGACATACAAAGCGATGCACAATTTGATGATGCCCAGTTTAAATACTGGGAAGTAGATTAGATCAAAAAGAAATGGCAAGAACTTTTATTTACAAGAGTTATTATTAGAAAGTCAATCATGTCTTGAAATACAATAAAAACGTTAATCTTGACAGGCCGACAACAGGAAAATATAATATTCATTCATGTCCTTCAATTATACCATTTGGGAATTCCAATATATCTGGCACAGCCACACAGCCTCCAAGTGATAAAGGCACACATCTTAAAGGAAGGAGAGAAATAAAAACTGATGGGTTGTAACAAACAGCCTCTCTTTGGCTACTTGCAACATGCGAAGCCCTGACCACACTCTATCAGCCTTTGGATGCAAACCTCATAAGGTGAGATGTGATTCTGCATTTGGACAGATTTACTAAATAATCCTGTGCACGCAAAGATTTGCAGAGAAGCAATTTAGGATTGTCATTAGGATTACAGTGTATGCACTTGCTTACTAGAATAGTCACAGACAAAGAACACCATGCCTGTTTCAACTCAACAAAATAGGTGACAGATACTCACTGGTTCCTCTTTCATGATTCATCAGAATCAATCTGCCTAGCTTAAAATCCAAACAAAGCCTGGCAGTTAATTATCAAACAGCATGAAAGAGTGAACACCTCTACCAATCAGAGTCCACTTGTTAACCAAGCAGTACTCTCTTCTCAAGAAGTTCACTTTTACCTTGAGTTAATATTCTTGCAAACTGTCCTGATGAAAAGCTTTGACAAAATTTGTCCTTCTTCTGTAGAAAGAATGCAAAGAAAGTAGATATGGTCTTTCTTACCTCTAAGTATTTTATGAAAATGCCAAGAATGTGTTTTCAAAATTTAAAAGAAACAAATTGTTTGATATTTCAGTTAAATGACCATTTTAAGTGTAGGTACAAGAAAGATGTTCCCAGAATCAGGGAGTCACAATCTAAGGATATGGGATAAACCATTTAGGACTAAGATGAAGAGACATTTCTTCACCCAGAGAGAATGGTGAACATGTGGAAATTGTTACCACAGAAAACAGTTGAGGCCAAGACATTTAGATTGCACAAAGGAGTTAGATGATACAATTGGGGCTAAAGAACTCAAAGGATATGAGGGATAAAGCAGGAACAGGCTATGGAGTTGGATGAGCAGTCATGATTATAATGAATACCAAAGCACGCTCAAAGGGCTGAATAACCTAACCTACTCCTGTTTCTGTTTCTGATGTGTTAATCATTACTATTCACAGCTTTCTTTTAGATTACTTACAGTGTGGAAACAGGCCCTTCGGCCCAAAAAGTCCATACCGACCCTCCGAAGAACAGCCCACCCAGACCCATTCCCCTACATTTACCCCTTCACCTAACACTATGGGCAATTTAGCACGGCCAATTCACCTAACCTGCACATCTTTGGACTGTGGGAGGAAACCGGAGCACCCAAAGGAAACCCACGCAGACACGGGGAGAATGTGCAAACTCCACACAGACAGTTGCCTGAGGCGGGAATTGAACCTGGGTCTCTGGCGCTGTGAGGCAGCAGTGCTCACCACTGTGTCACCGTGCCGCCCGTAAATTTGCTAAATGGGTACTGATTTGGGTACTGTTCCCTTCTTGACTCACAAGAAGATTGAAGTACACTAAAGCAGCTTCTTAGGAAGCAACAAGGGCCACAAAATTAAAATAGGCAGAAGAGTTACAGTGTATAGAAAACACACAAGCAGCTGATATCGTAACCTCCCAAATGACAGCGTGGTTTCCCAGAATGTAGCAGCTCTCAACGACTCTGACCCTCAGCCATCTGAAGTTATAGCTTCTTATGTTTTCCATGCAGTAATTCCAAGATTAATAGAGATTGTCCTCAGTAGTGAAATCAAGGAAGAAATAGCAGACTCAATGGTTGTCATATTAATGAGATATTATTACTAAAACAATAAATATGATTTGTATTTCATTTTCTTTTGGAGTCTTACGGCATGGGCACAGACATTTTGGTCCAACCAGTCCATGCTCATCATGTTTCCAAACCAAACTAGCCCCACTTGCCTGCATTTGGCCTTTCCTTTTCATGTCCTGATCCAAATGTCTTTTAAAATGTTGTAACTGTACACACATCCACCATTTCCTCTGAATGTTCATCCACATACAAACTAATCTGTTAAAAAAAAGTTGCCCCTCGTGTCCTTTTTAAATCTTTCTCCTCTATCTTAAAATATAACCCAAGGTTTTGAACTCCTCCACCATAGGGAAAAAACCCTTACTATTCACCTTATCTATGCCCCTCATGATATTATAAATCTCTAAGCTCACTTCTCAACCTCCTATGCTCCAGTCAAAAAAGTCCCAGCTTATCTTTATAGCCTAAGCCATTCATTCCCGAAGCAACATCCTGATAACGCTCTCCAGTTTAATAATATACTTCCTATAGCAAGATGTACACAGTACTCCAGAAGAGATCTCGCTAATGTTCTGTACAACCTCAACACGACATCTCCACTCCTACACAATGGTCTGAGCAACAAAGGCAAGCATGCTAAATGCCTTAAAACATCCTTTCTACACCTGACAAATCTCAAAGAATTATGTACCTGAATCCCTTCATCTCTTTTCTACAACAGTTGCCAGACCCCCAACATTGATTGTTTTAGCAAAATGCAATACCTCGTATTTATCCAAATTAAACTCCATCTGCCACTCCTCAGCCCATTGACCCAATTGTTCCTTTGTAATCTTAAGTAACCTTCTTTGCTGTCCACGACACCAATTTTGGTGTCATCTGCAAACTTACTAACTATATCTCCTAAATTTTCATCCAAATCGTTTATGTAAATGACAAACAAAGGCGGACCCAATATCGATCTCTTTGGAACATCACAGGCCTCCAGTCCAAAAAACAACTTTCCACCATAACCTTCTGTCTCCTACTGTCAAGCTAATTTTGTATCCATTTGGCAAGCTCACCCTGAGTGCCACATGATGTAAGTTTACTAATTATTTTACCATGCAGAACCTTGTCAAAGGCTTTACGAAAGTCAATGTAAACAATGTCTACTGCTCTGCCCTCAATCTTTTTAGTTACCTCAACAAAAAAAAAACTCATTCAGGTTTGTGAGAAATGATTTCCCTCACATGTAATCATGCTGACTATCAATCACTGCCTCTCCAAATGCAGGTAAATCCTATCTCTCAGAATGCCCTCCAACAACTTACACACCACTAATGTCAGATTCTCATGTCTATAGTCACAGGCTTCTCCTTACTGCCTCTCTTAAATAAGGGCACAACAACAGTGCAATGGCCTTGGTGTATTATTGCTGAGATATTAGCCCAGAGACCTGGGTTCAAATCCCACCACAGCAGATGGTGGAATTTCAATTCAATAAATATCTGGAATTGAGGGTGCAATGATGACCATGATTGTTGAAAAAACCTGGTCTGGTTCACTAATGTCCTTTGGGGAAGGAAATTGCCATCCTTACCTGGTCTGGCCTACATGTGACTCAATGTGATTGACTGTTAACTGCCCTTGGGCAATAAATGCTGCCTAGCCAGTGCGTCCTCATTCCATGAGTGAATAAAAAAAAATTAGCCACCCTCTAGTCCTCCGGCACTTCACCCATGGTTATAAATGATACAAATATTTCTGCTGGGCACCCCCAATTAATTCTCTAACTTCCCACAAGTTCTTGGGAAACACTTGATCAGGTCCCTGAGATTTATCCACATTTATGTTTTCTAAGATCTCCAACATTTACTCTTCTGTAATATGAACTTCATTACTAAGGATCAATGTCACATTCCCTAAATGTTCCTTCCTCTAGAAAGAGACGAGACTGGCAACAAATGCCTACAAAATAGGCTGAAATACACCAAAAGAATCATAATACCGTTTTGGTAATCCAGATTGATACAAAGACCAATAAAATATTGGCCTATGCAAATGACCATAAAATGACTCGAGACAACAAATTACGTTGCACTATTTTATAATGTGAATCCAATAGTTAAGTGAAAAGATTTTTACTTCAATTACCATAGTTTCAAATCAGAGTTTCTGTATAAATTCTGAGTGGCTGTAATACATTTCTAAGTTCACTTACGTGATTTCTTATAATATTGTCCATCTATTAATCAAGCACAGTGAGGGAATGGGATAATTACAATGACGTGTTACTATCTAAAATTCCTGAAAAAAGTTAAAATATTCATGGTCTTTAAATGCACCAGTTTCACAGCTGGAATAATTCATACTTAGCAGAGCATGTCTCCAAATCAAACACTCATGAAGAGCTACAGAGAATCCTCTTGAATAAGACATTCAGACAACTGTTTGAAAAGCATAAAAGAAAACATAATGGAAAGGCACATGCAAACAGAATCACAATCAACTGACAAAACAAGTGAGGTGGCTTCATCCACTTCCTGGGCTTAACGATGAGTGAGATAAACAGGAGAAACGTCAGCATTCTAATACATCTCGCAATTCTATTTATTTACAGATTAGAAAGGATGCAGAAATATTTCTTCTTTCTTTTGTATCAAGAGCAGCAGCATTTACATTGCCAATTTAAAAACAAGTACACTTTGCTCATGTAAAAGATAAGAGGAGTCTGTGAAACACGGATCTTCTTGGACACTGGCCTTGAATCCAACAGGTTTATGCTGGAGTGATTGCTGGGGGCATGAAACTGGTAGATTTTTTGGGGGGTGTGAGGGTGTGCAGCAACAAAACCTTATCCCTCAATTATCAAACAAACATTCTTTAAACATGTCTGAACTATATCTATCTCCTTCTCAGACAAGAATCGAACCCTTCTCCCCCAAAAAAAGCTGTACCACATGATTCCCATGAGTTTTCTTAACTTTTGCATAAAATCAGCATGCTCCACTTTTGCTTTTATCTTATATTTTCTATTCCAGAAGTTATTTGTTACTTCCTTTACCAGCTTTCTTCCATCATAAAAGGAAAATCTCTCAGAGCATAACTGGGTAGGTACAAGCAAGCTTTGAAATCATCAAGTCAATCTTCCATAGACTTGAGCCCCAACAAAAAGAATTCGAAAGCCATCACATTCAAGACCAATCTGTCCTCATCTGGCCTACGTTATTTGCAGAGGTTCCTGGATCGAGATCGGATGAGATCAATTCCTCCAATAGATGTCAAGACCAACTGTACTGCCTCTAACCTTACTTCACTTGAGATGTTACAACTGGCTAGGAATCTTCAGCCTAGAGCTAAATAGAGTTTTGATAAACATGGGAATGAAAGGCTCTGGAAGGGCTGACAGAGAAATTGGGGTGAGACTATATCAAAGCAGCTAAGATCTTATCAAACGGTAGAGCAAGTTCAAAGATCCGAATGACCTAATCCAACTTCCATGTTGCAATTTTGTATGAATCAAATCTGGAATCTTCCTTCTCCATATTCCTCAACATAACTAAATTAAGCATTTTTTTAAAAACAAAAAGAGATGCTTAGCATATCATCTGAATCCCTTTTATAACATTGAAAAACTTTCAGGGAACATAAGTGAAGAAAACAACAAAAATCCTTAACCTTTTCACATAGCTGCCATTTCTAGGCAGTTTTATGCATCAGTTTACATACAAGCCAATATTATACTGCAATCTATAATTCACTCCTAGGTATGCAATATTGTAGCTTCAATCTTCACATAATAGTTACTTCATAATAAACTTTGCTAATAAAAGATAAAATTGAAGCTTTCTGTTTTTTATTCATCAGGACTGGGACGTAGCCCAAATATAGAAAAGGAACAACAATTTATAAAGCTTGAGAAAAAGGTGCTAATTGCTTGGAACATGGTTTGGCATGGAAAACAGCAGGAACTGTTAATTATCAATCTTAGCTGAAAAAACAATTCAAACCAAACAAGTAGACAGGTCAGTGTGTTGCTATAGGAAGTGTAACAGGAATTGATAGTCAATGAAAAGGGTTATGATGTAAACAATTTTACTTTGCCTGCTAAGAACATATATATGTAACATCTAGCACATACAAATGAAATCTTATTGACAATATTAGATTGGTTTCAACTATAATTCTTAGCAGCCAAGAACTTCATGGAATCTTTTTGATGCTGAAATTGTATGATATTACATTAAAATTCAAACCAGTACCCTTGAGGGGGAATATCATACCTCCATGCTCTTATAAGAGAGTAATTTGAGTTGCAGCTGCTTTTATACTTAAAACACACCCAAATCCACTTTTTGTTGTGGGTACATGATAGTCTGACTGCACTTTGAAACCCTTAAACTCCTGCTCATCAAATAGTGCATTTTGTAAAGCACCTTCCACAGAAAGAATGTTTCCAAGTGTTTTACAGACCAAACACTGAACAAGGAAGTGCCAAAAAGAAAATGATTGAGATTTTTGGAAGAGGATGAAGAATAAGTTTCGGGAACAAGTTCCAGGGAGCATGACTCAGATGATGAAAAGCTCTGCTGTTAGGGTTAAGAAATAAAAACAACTGTATTCATCTAACACTTTTAAATGAACTACAAAATATACCATGGGAGTTCACTTGAAAGGGTTCAAAAAGGATTTACAAGGATGTTGCTAGGGTTGGAGGGTTTGACCTATAGGGAGAGGCTGAACACGCTGGGGCTAGTTTCCTGGAGCATCGGAGGCTGAGGGGTGACTTTATAGAGGTTTATAAAATCATGACAGGCATGGGGATAGGGTGAATAGCCAGTCTTTTCCCTGGGCTGAGCGAGTCCAAAACTGGAGGGCATAGGTTTAAGGTGAGAGGCGAAAGATTTAAAAGGGACTTAAGGTGCAACTTTTCACACAGCGGCTGGTACGTGTATGGAATAAACTGCCAGAAGAACTGGTGGAGGCTGGTACAATTACAGCATTTAAAAGACATCTGGACGGGTATATGAATAGGAAGGGTTTGGAGTCTAGTGCTAGCAAATGGCACTAGATTAATTTGGAATTTCTGCTTGGCGTGAACAAGTTGGTTCGCAGGGTCTGTTTCTGTGCGACACATCACTATGACACTGCACAACTTAATAAAATGTGAAACCACATTTAGGAGACAATGGGATAGGTGCTTGATCAAAATTGTAGATTTTAAGACAGCATAGAATCATAGAATCCCTACAGTGTGGAAACAGGCCATTTGTTCCAGCAAGTCCACTCCAACCCTCCGAAGAGTATCCCACCCACACCCATTCCTACTACCCTACATTTATTCTTGACTTTGTACACCTAACCTACACATCCCTGAACACTGTGTGCAATTTAGCATGGCCAGTTCACCTAATCTGCACATGTTTGGATCGTGGGAGGAAACCGAAGCACCCGGAAGAAGCCTACACAGGCACGGGGAGAATGTGCAAACTCCACACAAACAATCGCCCTGGTGTGCTTTACTAGGTCAGAGGCGCTACATAAATGCAGCAGTTTTCAAATAAGTCACACCCCCACAGACGCACTACAGAGGAGCTGTGGGACCGGAGGAGGTCAAAGACGAGCCATCACAATTATTTATTGTCAATGTTAGTGAATTAAATTGCCATTTCATCAGAAGAGAACACATTTGTGCTCCACTTTCGATTTTTGAATGGTTATTACATCCCATGTGTATTTCCCAGATGCCGAGGTCGCTTCAACCTCCGAGTCAGGAAGTGAGAGAAGCCCATTGTTTTTACTGCCATTTACTGAACAAACTTTAAAAGTCAAGCGTTGGATCTGACGGCACAGAACAAGTGGAATTGTGTTTGTAAACAATAATCCAAGATGGAGAGAGATTTAAATCACAGCCGAAACAGAGATATAGTTTCCTGCAGAAATGTTAACAGCCAAAATACAAAAACTCAAAAGCGCTCATTTGCTGAATTTCAACCTTCGACTGAAAGCACCAATTTCTGAATGAGAGCACCGTAAGCGAACACCTGCTGAGATGAGAATAAGCAGTTTTCTTTACAATTTACCACATGTCAAAAACACAGCTAGATCCCCGGCTGTCAGGGAGATTCTAGCAACGCCGAGGGTAGTCATGTCTACAAGGAATTGGAAGTACATTCACCCCAGGTGGGTGTGTTGGGGGTGGAGAGGACTGAACGTCAAGGGATGCTTCCACCCCCCCGACAAACACTTCTGATGAATTGTTTAAAAAAATGAACGAGGCGATGGATACAATATATTCGCCACACACTTTAATTTTGCAACATTGTATCTGCCCAGAGCTCGGGTCCAGGAGCCACAACAAAGGGCGGCCACTCAGTGACAGCTTCACAACAAGCAGACGAGCCAGCACCGAACACGGCTACTGCTACTACCCCTACCCCAACCCCATTCCCATTCCCATCCCTCCAAACAAACTGCCTGAGGAGACAAACCCTGCATTACTCACAGGCCGCCTCTCTGCTTCGTTCGCCTCCATTGCCTTTCAGTAACTGAGCAGCAGTGCGACCTTCCCCTCTGTATCTCCGCCGGCTACCGCCTACCCAGCTCGGTCAACACGACCCACCCCTCACCCCAACCCCCAGAAAACCCCAGCAGGCACCATTCCCCAAGAGAAAGGGAAACAAGAGAAAGTACAGATCAAACGCTGCTTCTAGGTCCGGCAAATAAATCCTATGCTTGTTAAGATCACCGACATTAACATCATATCAACGTTTATTTTATTTTCGCCACACGAACTGAGTTTACGCGAAATCAGTGATGAGAGTGGTTTCTTCCAACACCGCAGGAGGCTCTGGGATTTGTAGTTTAATGAGGGAGAAGTTTATCTGTCAGATATGTGGGAAATCAATAGAGTGCAAAGTAATGAAATGGTTTTCTGAAATTGCAATTACACATGGACTAACAGATAAATGCAGCCATTTTTTAAGGTGGTCGTGAACATGAATGAGCATCAAAATGTTCTCATGACTACTTTTTTCATAATAATGGATTTAATTTAAAAATTGAGACAAGTTTGACAGCGTACTGAGGATTAGACATAACAATGACCACCTCCACAACCTAATGTGGTTTACAATTCAGCAAAAAAAAAGGTTACATCTGTCAAATAATGCAAGGATTCGATGTGAAACAAGACCAGAAGTCTTGTTGCCTATGCGTGCGCCATATAATTATTACTCTCGGTCAGAAAGGTCATAAAATGTGTTCAGAAAATACTGGAGGAGTAATTCTGTGGTCTGGCAGCATTTATGGAGAAAGATTAACAGAGTTAACATTTCGAGCCCAGGATGACTGTTCTGAAGAAGTCATGTCAGACTCGAAACATTAATTCTTATTAGATTACCTTAGATTACATTACTTACAGTGTGGAAACAGGCCCTTCAGCCCAACAAGTCCACACCGACCTGGGCCCAACAAGTCCACACCGACCCACCGAAGCGCAACCCACCCATTCCCCTACATTTACCCCTTTACCTAACACTACGGACAATTTAGCATGGCCAATTCACCTAATTCTGTAGCTCTCTCCATAGATGCTGTCAGACCTTCTGAGTTTCTCCAGTACGCCCTGTGTTTGGTTCAGATTTCTAGCATCCTCAGTATTTTACTTTCAATAAAATGAACTGCAGCAGATAACCTAAATTATGTGAGATGATTTCTGTTTTTTAGGTTGCCTCTTGGAATCAAGATGACTTGGATACACACCATGGGTTCCGATTTGACTTTTTAAAAAATCATTCATGGGACTTGGGCGTTGCTGGCTTGACCAGAGTGTATTGCTGGTTGTCCTTGAGAAAGTAGAGGTGAGCTGTCTTCTTGAACCACTGCAGTCCATTGGTAAATCCACAATGCCATTCAGGAGGGAATCTTGCTAAGTTCTAATCATAATCTGCAGGTTGTGCCATTTGTAGAGTAAGTGGTTGTTGATGGGTTGGAATAGGTGGGTTGTTTTGCAGTCTGTGCACTCCCTTCAATCCCTCAATATCAACTGTACATTCCTGACAAAGTCAAAATGTGTTTAGTACTTTCTGAATGTGCCTTTTCCATTTTGCTCATTGACAAACCAAGATCTCCCATAAGTCAGAGGCAATGCTTCACACCTTCACATCTGATTTGAGGGCAACATTAAAGCATATCCATTGTCCTTCTAGAAGTTTCCCATCATGAACAAATTCTGAGTACAGCCATTTCTGTTATGACGCTGATGGGAAAACTGTCCTGAAAATCAAGCCCCACTAATCCATCAGCCATACCCAAACTATAAATGTTTTATTTAATCACCAAAATAGTCTATCTGTTTCTCTTTAGTTTTTGATATCTAGAACAAATGAGACTTTCACTAGGTTTCTGTAAGAAATTCAAAAATAAAACTTGTTTCTATAGGACAAATTTATTCTTTAAACAAGTGAAAAATGGATGATTAACCAATACATTAAGCAGATTTAAATAATAACATTTTTAATCCTAAACATTCTTACACTCAAGCACAAACTGGATGAGGTAGCTTTACACTACATAGCAATTATAAGCAGAAGAATAAGAAAACCCTGTTAATCAAGAGTCCAAATCTAAAAGGGTAGAATGATGTCCTTTGGTTTCTTGTTGACAAGATTATATTGCTATTAGCTAGCAAATGATAGAACATCTTTAGTTCTGATGTAAGTCAGTTAACAATTGAGGTCTTATGATTGAGTTAACAGTATAACATTAAAAAAAAGGGAAGATCATAGTCAAGTACTTAGAAAATACTTCTCTGAGATATCTCTTGAGCTGGTTTTATTTTTGGAATATCTTTCACGAGAGAGAGAGAGAGAGAAATTGCATTTCTTTCTTGCAAGTCTCACCACAACTAAACGACTCTCAACTCTGTTGCAAAACAAAAAACAAAAGTTCAGTAATTGCTAGGCAACCTTCAGCAATAAGCCCCTTCTCGAACTTAGCCTGTTAGTCATTAGGCCATTAAGCATTTTTATAATGCCCATTTTAAATGTTTTTGCTTGGAAGTTCACTTGGCTTTTTGTTAACAAATAATCCCCAGGAGTTGTCCAAGTCTTCCCTTTCAAATTCTCACAATCCACAAATATATATGTTCCTAACAAGTATCAGGCATAAGAATGACATGCTCCATCTAATATAGCTCATTTTGAGTGATTAGACTGCAACACTGAGCAAATTAGCTTTGCAAGGCTGCTGCTTTTAGATCTCCTTTCTTACCACTGGAGCATCCTCATAGCTCTCCAGAGCTATGAGGTGCTTGCTGCAGATGCCCAAATCTCTAAAGGGTACACTGCACTGTAATAAGGTAACATATCCTGCTCCCTATGGTGAGTAATTTCAAAAGATTGCTTTGTTATATTGCATTAAATGAATACAAACATAATGACTATTCATGATGTTGACTTTACCATGAAATATGTCAAATTAATGATTCCCATCCGAGTCTTTTCCAGCTGACTGCTTGCTCAGACTGCTTTAAGCATAATTGAAAAGTGCAAAGATCTGATTTGGATACTAAGAAAATATTGGTTTTGCAAGCTCTGAGTGATACAATCATACATGCAGATATCAGTCTGTGTAAGTCAACTCTCACAAAATAAGGAGAGTTAAAACTCACATAACACCAGGTTATAGACAACTGCTTTAATTGGAAGCACTAGCTTTTAGAGTGCTGCTCCTTCATCAAGTAGTCCTGATGAAGGAGCGTGTTCCAAAGTTAGTGCTTCCAATTAAACCTGTTGGACTATAACCTGGTGTTGTGTGATTTTTAACTTTGTACACCCCAGTCCAACACCGGCATCTCCAAATCAAAACTTAGGAGAGGCACTAATGCTACTGAAGTTGAGAAAGTATGCACAAGTAACTCAAATTTGTAACAAGAGTTTATCTCTGTAATCAAGTCTATTACTGACCTGTGAGTATGTTGGGAAGGTGGTACTGTCATGCCCTAATAGAACTTTCAGTTTATACTGCAATACATTTAATTTTAGTATCAAAAGAGGCCAAAGAAAACAAAAACAGGGTTAATAGATAAATATGAAAATGATAAGAACCTGAATTGTGCCAATACTACTGTGCCACTGAAACACCTCATATTAGCCAATATCTGAAGTTTACCTAAGGATTACAAACATAGTCAGTTTTCCCCTTAAACATGATCTGCCATTAAATAAAATCATGGTTAATCTATCCCTGATAACGTCTGATTCCCTTGCCTAGTAAGAATCTATCCATCTAAGTCCTAAAAGTACTTAATGACCCCAACTCCACTGAGTTACAGTTACTCACATTCTGAAAAATGATAGCTAATTGGGAGACTAAGTTAATCTTTTATACCATCTCTACTTTTTCCATATTTCGAAGATATCTTCCTCCCATCTGCTAGAGTTCTTAATGCTGACTCTTGTTTATAAGATATCATCCATCAAGACAGTAAAATAGGAGCAGGAGGAGAAAATAAGGTCCATTGAGCTGCTGCACATTCAATTTGAAGATGGTAGATGCTAGACTTCAATTCCACTTTTCTGTCTTGTCTCCATATCATTTGATTCTCTGAGAGATGAAATCTGTGTACCTCACCCCTAAATGTAATCAATAATGGAATACCAGCAACTCTATATGAAGGGAATACTAAATATTTATTACTTTTTGAATGAAGGATTTATATCTCAAATGATAATCCCCTTAGCCTGAGAATGTTGCCCTTGTTTTAGATTCTCTGATTCTAGATTTTCTAGAAAAAGTCTCTCAATATCTGCTCTATTAAGCTGCCTCATTATCTTATTCATTTCAATGAGATTGCCTCCCAATCTTCTAAACTCCAGAATATTGGCTCAGTTTACTCAACCTCCCATCATAGGGTAAGCCACAAGCTACCTTTAATTTGATTACTTATTAAGAAATCTCACAGACAATCAAATACTGAGACAATTACTTAAACCTTATTGCATATAGCAACTAAAATAAGACCCCCTCAAGTAAGAAAGTGAAGCCTCATCACTCAGTGTAGCTATAACCTGATTAGTAGCAGAATCTAGCTACAATTCCAACCAACAGCGTCTGTCTCTAGATGTCCAGGGATCGATCCTTGGGCAGTGTGATTCTCCAGAGGTTTTTTTCTTCACTCACAGGATGTGGGCATTGCTGGCTAGAGCCTCATTTATTGCGCATCCCTAATTGCCCCGAGGACAGTTGAGAGTCAACAACATTGCTGTGGGTCTGGAGTCACATGTAGGCTAAACCAGGAAAGGATGATAGTCATTAGTGAGCCAGATCAGTTTTTCCAACAATCAACAATGGATTCATGGTCACCATCACATTCTTAATTCCAGATCTTTATTAAATTCAAATTCCACCATCTGCTATAGCGGATTCAAACCCTGGTCTGCAGAACTTTATCTGGGTCTCTGGGTTAACAGTTCAGCAACAATACCATTAGACCATCTCTCCCCATTGCGTTTTTCAGTTCAGCTACTAAAGAATCCTGAAGTTAAATTCTTATAGGATTTTCTGTTTTGTGAAGTTTCTGATGTGACATTATTGATGATTCATTAGATTAGTTCATCCAGAACGTTGATTAAACACCTTGAGTCATCAAGTATGTAGCTTGCCTTCTTATCTGGAGTAACTTCTCTGTTCCTTATTACATTCAGTGTTATCTGTCTGTTTGAAAAACAATGTTTCCTGTCATTAACCCCTTCACTTTAGGACATTCTTTATCTATGCAGGTTATCAAGCAGCTGTTACCTCCTCTCTGCCAGGAAACAGCTTGTTTATGTTGCTTCATCTCCTTCTTGTTGCTTTTCAGTTCTTTATAACAGTTTCTCCTTGTCACTTTTATTTCAGGAGAAAGTTTATTCCAGAAGGAGTTATAGAGTCATAGAGATGTACAGCATGGAAACAGACCCTTCAGTCCAACCCATCCATGCTGACTAGATATCCCACCCCAATCTAGTCCCACCTGCCAGCATCTGGCTCATATCCCTCCAAAGCCTTCCTATTCATATACCCATCCAGATGCTTTTTAAATGTTGCAATTGTACTAGCCTCCACCACTTCCTTTGGCAGCTCATTCCATACACATACCACCCTCTGTGTGAAAACGTTGCCCCGAGGTCTCTTTTATATCTTTCCCCTCTCACCCTAAACCTATGCTCTCTAGTTCAGGGCTCCCCCACCCCAGAGAAAAGACTTTGTCTATTTATCCTAACCATGCCCCTCATGATTTTGCAAACCTTGATAAGGTCACTCGTCAGCCTCTGACGCTCTAGGGAAAACAGCCTGAGCCTATTCAACCTCTCCATAAAGTTCAAATCCTCCAACCCTGGCAACATCCAAGTAAATCTTTTATGAACCCTTTCAAGTTTCACAACATCCTTTCTATAGGAGGGGGACCAGAGTTGTACGCAATATTCCAACATTGGCCTAACCAACTTCTTGTACAGCCGCAACATGACCTCCCAACTCCTGTACTCAATACTTTGACTAATAGAGGACAGCATACCAAATGCCTTCTTCACTATCCTATCCACCTGTGACTCCACGTTCTTTCAATCCCTGAACAATGATTCAAGTTTTGAACTTTAAAGTATCACACCCCTAATCCCAGGGACCATTTTAGTGAACCTTCCCTGTGTCTTCTGACTTCATGCCACGTCTTCTAAATGTTCAGCAATCATTTAGCAATGTGTTAGCAACTTCAATCATTTCACAAGCTCTGGATTTCTTTTGTATTCTGCCATAACACATTCAATTTTGTTTGCATACTAAGTAACTTTCATCAATGCCTTCAATACATTTTGAACACTGCATCTTCAATTGCAGTCACAGGTCCAGGATTGCTATAGTCATCTCCTGTCTATTCAGAAAGTTATATTTATGCAATTAATTTTACCTTTCATTTTCAAGGAACATGCATTTCTTTCAAATCTTCTACAGACATTTTAAAAAATTAAAGAATATTGCATGATTTTATTACACTGGGTAAATTGGATATCAGTAACTAATTAGAAATTGTCAATATGGAGTTAAGTCAAGTCTGTACTATTCAACTGTCAAGTGAAGTGAGGCAAGGCCATGAGCCTATGTACTTACCTGGAGTTTACATAGGATTGCTTGGTCATATGACACAAAAATAAGTCATTCAGCCCAACCATTTTATGCTGGTGTTTAAGTGCCATTAAAGCTTCCTCTTGGCTTTTCTTATATCAATCTACCAGCATAATCACCTCTTCTCTCCTTCATACATCCATTCCTTCAAATGGATCTATTTTATTCACTTCAATCACTTCTTGCAGTAGTGAGTTCCACATTTTCACCAGCATTTAGTTGAAGATGTTACTTCTGAATTGTTTATTAGTTTCTTCTTGGCTATATTATATTAATCACCACAGTTGTGTTCTTCCACACAAGAGGAAACATTTTTTGTGCATCCATAGAAGTTTACCGATCATTATCCGGTCAACTCTCAAATATCTTTTATCTAGAGAGGAGATGGAACCTGTCAGTCCTTTCCTCATACAAAACCTTCACAATCTGATATCATCCTTGGAATTCTCTGCAGCCTCTCCTTTGTATCTGCAGCCCTTTTATTAGATTAGATTACTTACAGTGTGGAAACAGGCCCTTCGGCCCAACAAGTCCACACCGCCCCGCCGAAGCGCAACCCACCCATACCCCTACATCTACCCCTTACCTAACACTACGGGCAATTTAGCCTGGCCAATTCACCTGACCTGCACATCTTTGGACTGTGGGAGGAAACCGGAGCACCCGGAGGAAACCCACGCAGACACGGGGAGAATGTGCAAACTCCACACAGTCAGTCACCCGAGGCGGGAATTGAACCCGGGTCTCTGGTGCTGTGAGGCAGCAGTGCTAACCACTGTGCCACCGTGCCACCCTCTACACTACATTATAGTGACCAAAACTACACCAAGTACACAAAGTGTGGTTTACCCAAGGTTGGATTTAGGTTTAGCATGGAGGAGAAAGTGAGGTCTGCAGATGCTGGAGATCAAAGTTGAAACTTTATTGCTGGAACAGCACAGCAGGTCAGGCAGCATCCAGGGAACAGGAGATTCGACGTTTCGGGCACAGGCCCTTCATAACTTGTTTACTTTCCAATTCTATCCCTTCATGAGAAAGCCTATTGTTTGGTTTGAATTTTTATGGCATTGAAAATCTTTTAGTGATCATTGTATTTGTACCCCAGGATCCTTTTGTTTCTCCAACCCAACCAGACTTGCTCCATGCAAATAATGTGATGATGTGACTTCCCTTTTCTTCCTAGCAAAATATACTACCTCTTTTTGGATATATTGAATTTACTTTGCCAATTATTTCAACAGCCTGCAAGTTTATTAATGTCCTCCTATAAGTTGTTGCAGTCCTCCTTCAGTACTACAGTGTCTATTTGGTGTAGCCTGAAAATGTAGAAATTGTGTTTTTAATTTAAGAGTCAGTAACATAACTTGTGAACGGTACTAGTCCCAGCACTGATCCATGCAGAGTACCAACTCCCACATTCTACCACTCTGAATAACTACCTGTTATTCCCACTCACTGCTTTCTGCTTTGGAGGTAGTTAGTAATCCATTCTGTCACTTGTCCTGTCACTCCATGTTCTCTGATCTTATACATCAGTTCATTATGAGTTGTTTGAAAATTCAAGTAAATTAAATCTATCACATTTCTATTGCCTACTCCCTTAGTTACTTCTTCAAAAACATTAATTTAATTTGGGAAATAAGACTTTCCCTTTTGAATCAGCTATTCATGATTATTTTTTCTTATTTCTAGATGTTATTCTATTATTTCCTTTTGAATTATGCACAGTAACATCCAATTGTTTTTAAAATTTCATTATTGAAGATAAAGTTGCCATAGTGCTACAGGATAATAGAGTTGCTTGCTCATTAGAGAGAGAGATGACTGGTGGTGGTTTAATCTGTGGGTCGCCACATCTCAGGAAAAGGGAGAGGTTGAGAAGGAGAATTGAACCTACAATGTTGACGCCAGTTATCCAGCCAACTGAGCTAACTGATCTCACCCAGAATTATTATTAGTGAAGAATTGAACTAGGTTGGAGATATTACATAATATACAAGTTCAGATAATTTTATACCACTGTGAGAACACAGCTGGAAACCACAAGGCAGACTATAGACTCTGTGTAACCCTATGTAGATTTAACATCACATTAGAAACAAATGCTCTGTTCTCCAGTGATCAGATAGAGCAAATCTACAAAACAGAATTTCCTATACTGTAGCTTTAATTAGGACTTCTGGAAAGCTTGATGAATGGCTAGCGCAGTTGTGGTTAGTAATTGTATTGAAGCAGAGAAAAGGGACCTATAACCTTCATCTAATCTATTGTGTAACAGACCTTGAAGTGGTGGATGCTGACATTGGTGTAAAATTGAAGATAAAAACATTCCATACATACGACTGACATCTCCATTAATAGATGCACCACTAAGTTCAGTGAAAACTACCGGGCACAAAAAAACCCAGGCACTAAATTTTATGCCTGAAAGAATAGTATCTCTCCTCAGTGAGGCAGTCATAAGTAGATCAGTTTATAACATTGATGTGTATTAGGTATACAAAATGAGTAGAAATTGACTTTTTTACGGTAATATTTTAGGTTATATAAAACAAATAAGTGGAAAATCAATCAGTTGTCAGTAGCAGAAATAAGAACAACAACTTGCAACCATATAATGCCTTAGAAGTTGTGAAAGGTCTCAATGCATTTAACATAAAAAAAGGAAATTTAACAGCAAACCACTTCAGGAAAAATTGGGAAAGGTGATCAAAGTCTGGACAAAGAGGTGGGATTTAAGGAGCATCTTAAAGAAAGAGAGAGAAGAGGACAGATTTATAAAGGAAATGCTTACAGTTTAGAACTTGGGAAGCTGAAGGCAGGGTTGGCAATGACGCAGCAATGAAAATCAATGATGCAGAAGAAGCAGGAGGTCAGATATCTTGGGAATATTATCAGGCTGGATAAGAACAAACAGATAAGAAGAAGCACACTTATGGGATGGTTTTAAAACAAGGATGTGAATTTTAAAATTAAGTTTGGCAGAACCACAAGCCAAGATTGGCTACTGAGTACAGTGGGGCATGCAAATTCGTGCAATATCAAAACAAAAGTTAAATCCCTGAAAGGTCAATATTAAGAAATGTTAATTTCTTTATAATAAGCTGGAAGGATTGTTATGAGTGGTGCTGGAAATATGAAACATGTATTCGGAGAAGATGGCTATCAACAGACAAAGGTGCAAGTGTGTTTCACTTGAGATACCAGAGCCAGAATTAAGTTTTCATGTGCAAAGTCAATCAATTGTTGGCTTGCATCTCTGGGAGTATAGTGATTTTACCCTGAGGCAATAGAGAGTCATAGAGATGTACAGCATGGAAACAGATCCTTCACTCCAACTCGTCCATGCCAACCAGATATCCCAACCCAATCTAGTCCCATCTGCCAGCACCCGGCCCATATCCCTCCAAACCCTTCCTATTTATATACCCATTCAGGTGCCTTTTAAATGTTGTAATTGTACCAGCCTCCACCACTTCCTCTGACAGTGCATTCCATACACGTACCACCCTCTGCGTGAAAAAGGTGCCCCTGAGATCTCTTTTATATCTTTACCCTCTCACCTTAAACCTATGCTCTCTAGTTCTGGACTCCCCCACCCCAGGGAAAAGACTTTGCCTATTTATCCTATCCATGCTCTTCATGATTTTGTAAATCTCTATAATGTCACCTGTCAACCTCCGACGCTCCAGGGAAAAACAGCCCTAGCCTATTCAATCTCTCACCATAACTCAAATCCTCCAACCCTGGCAACATCCTTGTAAATCTTTTCTGAACCCTTTCAAGTTTCACAACATCTTTCCGATAGGAGGGAGACCAGAATTGCATGCAATATTCCAACAGTGGCCTAACCAATATCCTGTACAGCTGCAACATGACCTCCCAACTCTTGTACTCAATATTCTGACCAATAAAGGAAAGCATACCAAACGCCTTCTTCACTATCCTATCTACCTGCAACTCCACTTTCAAGGAGCTATGAACCTGTCTCTTTGTTCAGCAACATTCCCTCGGACCTTACCCTGAAGGGTATAATTCCCAAAACGCAGCACCTCACATTTATCCAAATTAAACTCCATCAGCCACTTCTCAGCCCATTGGCCAATCTGAAAACACCCAGCAAGTTTGCCATTGGAGAGGAATGTTGACAAATTAACATTTGACACATTAGCCTTGTGATGATTCTGCTCCTTTAACAAGGTTATGTTGTCCTGCGTTTTTTTCTCAGGATGCTGTAAAAGCACAGGTTCCGAAAAATCTGGGGTTGAAGGGTTTTAGAGCTAATTTGATTATAACTAACAGATACTGCATCAGGAAAAAATGCTTTCAAGTTTTTAAAAGAAACACCTGTACCAATGAAAGGTGAGTGGCCAGTTTTCCCAGCTCAGAATTTCTGTGGTTTGATTTGGTTTTTGGCAGTCTGGCTATTCACTGAAAGCAGTCAGTCAGTCAGTTGTGAAGCTGCTGGATCCAAAGAAGCAGGTCCTTGCTGGTACTCTCTCTCTGACTTCTTTCCTGTAAGAACCTGAGTTTGATTTTACCTTTTGTGCCAAGGAATGTTTTTGGAGATTGTTGCAAGTATTGGGAACAGCATCATTCAGTTGGTATTTTCTGTTGGGTTTTCAGATAGGTTAAGTTATCTTATGTTTGTGTTTCATTCGGTAATCTTGTAAATAAATTCTATTTTGTTCAAAACTAAGTGGTTTGACCAGCTGCATCACTCCTGGAATATCCACGTTACACCTGCTTAAAACATCTAGCGAAGTTAGGGTCTGGGCTACTTTCTTGAGCTGTTTGAGGGGGTCTGGCCTGGTCCATAATAGCCTTCATCATCACAAAAACATACATTTTAAAAGTGTCTTCAGCATGAGGCATCCTGATATGCCTGGCAGGAACACTATAAAACAAAATTGGACAACGAAACCACATAAAGAGATAATCAGGACAGGTGACCAAGTGGTTGCTGCTCAAAGACAGAGCATTTAAGTACATCTTAAATGATGAAAGAGAGGTGGAAAGTTTCAGGAGAGAATTTCAGAACTGAACATTTGGCTAAATATGTCAAAGCATTTTACAGTTGGGGAGATTCAAGGGACTGGAACAAACATCTACAGATATCATGAATTATTGTGGCATCTGGAAGAAAAAAGGGCTGCTGAAGTCATGGAAGGAAAGAAATCTGGTTTGGGAGAGATAATGGAAGGAATTGACACAGGGGAGTGATCAGCTGGGGGATGGGCATAGCACATGGACAAAAGAGAAAACAAGGGAAGAGAAAGAGACCACCAGAGATGCAAGGTCACAGGGAAGGAAGAGATCATTGGGCTGTAATTGGGAACAGATAAAGGCAAGATGAAAAATTGGCCAAAGTTCCCCTCACTAATGCACCTAACACTACAGGCAATTTAGCATGGCCAATTCACCTAACCTGTACATCTTTGGACTGTGGGAGGAAACCGGAGCATCTGGAGGAAACTCACGCAGACACAGGGAGAATGTGCAAACTCCACACAGTCAGTTCCCCAAGGTGGGAATTGAACCCGGATCCCTGGCGCTGTGAGGCAGCAGTGCTAACCACTGAGCCACCGTGCTCATGACATGCTCATAAAATTGGGGCAGTGGTGAACCAATCACAGAGAATGAATCAGTAGATCTATGCAATCAAGGCAGGCCATGACATATTTGCATTTGGGTCCAGGGGACATTTCTGCACAGTATGGCCCCCAAACTTGTGAAAAAAAGCATTTCTGAGCTGCATTCAACAGCTCTCAGCTCCCTTTAGCTGCTGGATTTTAATAGCACTGAGAAAAGGGTATGAGGGTTGGAGCCTTTTCCCAGCGAAGAAATGCCAGTTACTAAGGACATAGATTTAAGGTAAAAGGGGGAAAGTTGGAAGGAGATGTGAGAGACAAGTGTTTTACACAGAGGGTGGTAAGTGCCTGGAATATGCTGTTAGAGGAAGTGGTGGTCGTGGATGCAATAGCAACATTTAAGAGGCATTTTGACAGATATATAGATAGGCAGAGAATATACGGATTATGTCAAGGCAAAAGGTTTTTAGTTTACAAAGGCATCATGTATTGGTATAGTCTTGGTAGGCCTGTTCCTGGAACTGGCCATCTCATTGAAATTTTAAAAGTTATATCCTGCCTCACAGGTATAATTACTCTTTTGACACCCAAATTCACCCTGGCTAAATCAAATTTGTACATCTTTGTGTTCCTGGAACTGGCCATCTCATTGAAACTTTAAAAGTTATATCCTGCCTCACAGGTATAATTACTCTTTTGACACCCAAATTCATCCTGGCTAAATCAAATTTGTACATCTTTGTGACAGTTTGTGGTGAGCTCCTTTTATTTTACCTTTTATTCGTTTTATTCAAAAGAATAAAATTGATGGCACTTTGCAAAATACAATGGCAGTTTTAATTTCTGAAAGGTACCTTCAAAGTGGAAGTTTGCAAATGTAACACAAATTTGAAAAAGATTTTCCAAGCTGTTTCACAGAGTTGTGATCAGATGAGAAAACAAATGGCAAAGGCGAGCAGGAGTGAATAGGAAAGGTGACCAAAGGTTTTGTCAACAGTTTGATGGTGTTCCCTAAAGTCTCATCTTAAATAAGTTTTGATCATTCGCCCTAGCATTTCCTATGTGGCCTGGTATCAGAGCATGTTTGTCAACCTCATGATGTCTTATGATGTTAAAGGTACAATACCTTTGTCTTAAAGGGGGAGAGTGAGATCGGAATGAATAGGGGTTTCTGGAGGAAACCTCAGTGCACAACACTGAGCAAGATAGAGTTTGAGGAATAGGGATAAACATGGGGAAGGTGGAGTAACATTAGCTGATCTGGCAGCATCTGTGGAGAGACCATCTCAAATTTGGTACGATTCTTTTTCAGAACAAGAGAAGCCATACCAGACTTGAAATGTTAACTCTGTTCTTCTCCCTTCACTGATGCTGCCAGACTTGCTGAGTTTCTTCAGCACTCTCTGTGTTCGTTTCAGATTTCCAGCATCCGGAGTATTTTGCCTTTATCTGAGGAACAGTGTTTTGGGTGGAGGCAGCCATTATTGTGATGGTAAGTTTCAGAAATAGGAAGGGTCAAGGACATGAATAGATTCAAAATGAGGTTAAGTTTTTTTAAAAACTGAAGTGTTTGGAGAACTGGGAACCACTATCGGCCATTGAGGACAGTAATGGTATGAGGCCGACTTTGTATTGGACAAATTATCAGAATGAAGATGACATTTGGATGTGTTAAAGGTTTTTTTGAAGGTGAATCCTCTTATTTGTACAAACCTGGATTGGTACTACTGAGAGATCATCTGCTTTCTAGAGTTTTCATATCTTCACCTCGAATCAAGCTCCAGTATCATAGAACAGAAATAAATTGATGTCAGATATAATCTGCTGATTGCAGGGAATTGCTGCCCCCTGCTGTGCCAGCAGACTCAGAGATGCTCAACACAAATTTATTCATTGAACACCATTTATAATATTGTCTCTATCTTAAATGACCATTTGTGTCATTTGATTGCTAATTCATTTATAATCAAATCATTATTTACCGAAGAAAGTTACCCAAGTGAGATAGAAGTCTTGGCCTCCCATATTTTCATCAGACACAAGGAAAGTCCAGGGTACATTTCTACATTAATTTTCAGTGAGTAATGCCATGAGATTGTTACATTTTGTGTCAAAATGCCATGGTTTAGTTCCCTGTAAGTACTCTGTATTTCTAATGTAATGTTATGAGCTGAATTATATTCATGTGATTAAGTGTACAGCAAATGAAAACCCATATTACACAACTGTCCTGATAGGTTCTGAGATTCTCTCTTACAGATGTTATGCCTTGGTGCAATGCCAACATCAACAGCTGAGGTGAAGTTAAGCTGCTGAGTGTGGCACTGTGATCTTTGTGATAATTATGGTCATCTTACTCTGCGAAGGGTTTGAGGGTTCTGGCACAGGGACAAGGGAACCCCCTTGTCCTCACTGATGGGTGGCTCTGGGCTCAGCAGCAAAAAGAAGAGCTGCAGCTGCTCAAGCTGAGAGTCCTAAGAGCACACCATCCTGGGTGGTGGGTACACACTATCCTCTCATTTCATGCATATGACATGCACTGTATTTATCAGGTGGTGTTTCATTGAAGTGAGCTCAAGACATCGGACTACAGGATGTATAGCTTGTAATAAAGGTTATAAGACAATCGCAGATTAGGAGGGGCATTTGTATATGATTGCATTTCAATCCAAACATCTGTCTTTTTATACGAAAGAATATTTTAAAATCACACGAAAACATTTAAAATTTGAGTTACTCAAATTACCAAATTATCTGTGACTGTTCTCATGCTATAACAGTTCATTATTCCCATCAGACTATGCACATAAATTGCTCAATTCCCTTAAAACATGCTGGTCTCTTAATGGTGTGCATGTGTCTTATCATTGTTGCCTGTACATCTGAATGTGGTTACTCCAGGGACTGTTGTGGTATTCATTGTTGTTTCATTTCTGTTGTTGGCTTGCTGTGGAATTCTGGGTCTGATGGTTGATTTGTACAAGTTCACCTCTTCCTGGTCAATTGCCAACAGTTGAGAAACAGCTTCTGCAATTGTGTGTGTTTGCAATGGTATGTTTGGTTGTTCACTTCCATTGCCTGCAGTTATAGAGTCATATACAGGATAGAAACAGATCCTTTGGTCCAACCAGTTCATGCCGACCATAATCCCAAATTAAACTGGCCCATATCCCTCCAAACATTTCTTATTCATGTACTATCCAAATGTCTTTGAAACATTGTAACTGTACCCACATCCACCACTTCCTCTGGAAGATCATTCCACACACAAATCACTCTCTGTGTAAACAAGTTACTCCTTATGTCTTTATCAAATCTTTCTTCTCTCACTTTAAAACTATGTCTCCAGTCTTGAAATCCCCCAACCAAGGGAAAAGACATCTATCATTCACCTTATCTATAACCCTCATGATTTTATAAACCTCTAGAACGTCACCACTCAACCTCCTATGATCCAGTGAAAATAGTCCCAGCCGAACCAGCATTTCCTTATAACTCAAATCTCCATTCCTAGCAACATCCTGGTAAATCTTTTCTGAAACCTCTCCAGCTTAATAATATTCTTCGTATAACAGGGAAACCAGAACTGGACACACTACTCCAGAAGAGGCCTCACCAGTATCCTGTACAACCTCAACATAACATTGACATATATGGGCTGTGACCTTTTCTCTAGATTGCAAGAACCTGCAGCAGAGAATGTAAGGAAATTAATCTTCAATAGACAATCAACACCTAACTGTTCAGTTTAGACCTAAACACCAGTTTGGAGGTACTCTGACTCATCTGTTATGTCATTGCTATCTTGTCATCCACAAATTAAATCCACCCTGTTCTTCTACAATTTATATGGCCTTCTCCTCTGATAGAGTCAGGCCCTACAATTCCAATACCACTTCATCAACCTTGATGACTTTTGTATTAAATGTCAACTTCCTTTCTATGACAAATGAAGATTAACTACCTGTCAAGTGGCACTCAACTGCACAAGTGACATGCATGCCTTTACCCACATTGTTACTCATACTCAACCACTTAAAAAATGTCACATTGTTTGGCCTCAAGTGAAATGGGTCATTGAAGATGACCAGGCTTGCTCTGGCTTGGCCTCTCTCCTCATTTTCTTAATGCTCTCATAATGTAGCACCACTATGCCACTTACCCTGGCAAACAGCAGAAAGTGATTGACTTGTTTCTGGTGCTGGAATCAGGAACAGAACTGCTCACTGCTCGAACACAGCCTAAGCTGCTCACCTTTGCTGTCATCTACTTTCAGTCCCCTTGGTCAAGCAGGAGAGTCTTCTATTGTTGTGACTTGTGAAGAGTACTTACTGCCATACTGGAAAGCAGGAGATGAACCTATAGGAAGGTAGCACTAAGCCATGGAGACAATCGCTGTCACTAACATTGTGTTGCTGAAGGGTAAGTGATGGTGGTCTCAGGAGATTAATCAATAATGAATAATGGTTTGGGGTGGGAAGGTAGGGCAGTGATGAGTTTCTAGAAACTGATTGCAATGGAAGGGACAAGTGACATGGGTTTTAAAGAATTTCAACAGGAAATGTAGGTAGGGCATCCATATGAATGTTTTATTAGCCTGAAGGGGAAATTGTTTGCTCATACGCATCTCTTAAATTGTCCCTGGCTGAAAAGCCTTCATGTTTATACAGACAAATCTTATATAGCTCATCCAAATATTCAAATAAACCAGCTGGCAGTGGATTATGGCACGTCCACAAGTCTGCAGCATGATTGGCATCCGTTTGGCATCCATTTCCAGTTCTGTTGTTGGGGAACTTTACAACAACAATCAAACTCTGTCCTCTGTTTCAGGTGACAGCAACTTACATAATGCTTTTTCTCTAAGTTTGTCTCCTCATCTATTCCTTGTCAGCAGTCAGCCATGTTCAGTTGGCTGCCCTCATGCCTCTTGGTCACAAAGTTCTAGATTTAAACCTGGCTCCAGGGTTTGAGTGCAATAATTAAGGCTAAATCTCCAGTGCAATACTGAAGAAGCACTCTATTTTTGGTTGAAACACTAAATTGAGGCTCTGTTGCCTGTTCATGTGATTCTAAAAGATCCCATCTCACTATTTTAGTTATCCCTGGAGTGTTACAAAATGGTTTGCTTCAATCAACATCACAAAAACAGTCTATCTGGCCATTATCACATTGTTGTTTATCGGAGATTTCTCTGCACAAATTGGTTGTCACATTTCATACATTACAACATGAATATGTTTCAAAATTATTTTATTAGTTGCAAAGTCCATTGATTGTGAAAAGTGTTATACTAAAGTGCTATACTTTCTTCTTCTTTCTTTTAATTCTCTTGCTTAAATCATAGAATTGATACTGCACATGGAGGGAAATTCATTGAGTTAAAGTACCATTCTGTTTTTAAGCTATTAGTAATGAGTAGTAACTGTCTTTATCAGCTGACACCCTGTACTATAGTATATTAGAAATGTTAAGCCAGAATCCTGTATGCAGTCACTCTGACCTGCGTCATGATATCCTGTTTCTGGCAGACTGTATTCATTTGAACACATTCTTTTCATATAGTTGGTGATATCCCAGGTAAGGCTGACAGGGAAAATTTGCTCTTAATGTTATTTGATGCACTTAAGTTTTGAAGGATTGTGGAAAATTGATTTACTTCAGGTTTTGTGAAAATACATAGAGTCAATACATCATCTGGGCTGATGTGACACCAATTGTTAAAGTTCGCTTGAGAATGTAACTTTTAAAAAATGTTTTGCGATTTACGTATGAAAGAACTGATAACAACATGATCATTCTAAAAGATGAGAGACTTGACAAACAATGCAGGTCTTTTCAATATATAATTTCAGTTACATCACACTGTAAACTTTTGCTATAAATTCTGTGTCTCACAATCTTGTTCTCACAACCACCTGATGAAAGAGAAGCACTGCGAAAGCTAGTGTTTCCAAATAAACCTGTTGGATTATAACCTGGTGTTGTGTGATTTTTAACTTTGTACGTAAAGTTGGTTCTTTAAATGTGGTCTTTAAAACTTTACTGGAGAAACTGGAGGATTTTTTTTAACAAGTCTTCCTGAAAGTCATGTAACTAAAGGCTGGGCTTTAGTCTAGGTTGGAAAGATGGATAAGGAATTCACAGTGAGTCAGGTAATTGAAAATTAAATAGAGTCAAGGTGGAGTGTGTCAAATAGTCTGTTGATCATGCTTAATCTGGAACTAATGCTTTGAACTGTTATTGTTGCTTCTGGAGGGTAAAACATTCCACATGACTGAAATGAGGGATCCGAGTATTGGCTGGGAATTGGTACTGATGGTTGGAGTGAATCAATTCTGGAGCTCTATTTTAGTTACTCAGCACCTAAAATTAATCATTTTCTATTAATACGTTTTTGAGCAGGAAATAACTGACTGAACATTGGATCATATGATCACGGGTTGGCCACCTCGTTCTCACAATCATGTCAAACCATTAGAAATAAATGTATAGAGGACTAATACAATGCTCAAGATAAAAGTAGATCTCCTGTGGCATATGTAGACTAAGTTAAAGGATTCACTATTTGATAAGCATGGGAATATGTAGCATACAATTTAGTTATTGTTCTGTTAAATTACTTTTCTAATCAACCTGTTCAGAGATGTTATTACATACCTCTGAAGAAGATGGCTCTTGAAGCCCTCATGCCTCCCAGTCCAAGGATAGAGACACTACCATGGCTCCACAAGATGGCCCCAAACCGGCATATTGTTCTGCTAAATTGCGGCTACACGTAATTAGCAGCAGGGCGAAATTGTGCCTTTTGGATTAATTCTCAATTACAGACTAATTATTCATCCATCCTTCAGCTGAAGAAAACAAAACCAAGACCCCAAGTTGATGCTCAGTAGATTAGATTTCTTTGTGGAATGCGGACAAAACTGACAAAGGAGCAATTAATACCAATCTCTTATTAACTTTAGGCTTTTAAGAATCAATTTTATAGCTTGTGAATGAAGTCATGAATAGGCTAAGGCAGGCAGAAGTTAAGGGTCATTTCCCTAAAGGATATTAATAAACGAGGTGGTTGGGAATTTATAACAAAATGAAAACTCTCATGATTAACGACTGCAAACACACAAACTACCAGGTTTACACAAATTTTATTTAAGATAATATAGTCTTGTCTTAATTACCTCGAGGTTGCAAGTTCTCGATCTCTATTATATAAAATGTCACAAAGCATGATTTGAAGCAGAATGGGGACTTTTCCTGTTGGACATCTTCTTTCCATCCTGTACATTAGTCCTGCCTCAATCACTATATTAAAGGCAATTGTTTCTTCATTCAACCACTTTATTATTTTCAGGACATTGCTTCTGTTAGTTGGCTTCTAAATTTGTACACATAATTAGACTAACTATACTTAAAGTGGTTTTCACCCCAAGCAGCTCCATGTCCAGGACTCTGTGCTCTATGGTCTGCTCCCCAGGGCTCACAATGAGAGAAATATTAACTGTGCCTGGAAGGCCATCAACCAGGTGAAAAGCACTCTTTGGTCTGCTCAAAACTTGTTGGTTTTTCAGTGCAAAGAGTTGACCTTGACCAAGTGTTGCAGACTGGCACATTCTAAGGGCTATGTGCTGAGGGATGCACTTAAGCTTGGGGCAGTGCCACCAAGGCACAGAGGGGAAAGACTACAAATTTTATGTTTTTCAGCAAAAGTACAATGGGATCCGTTGGGTTATCAGATCCTCTTGGTGCCTCAAATACATGTAAATATTGTCTTGCACGAGTAAGAAATGCCTTGGGTTTTTTTTTTTGCAACTGCAGTGAATGCCAAATTCAAATGTTTGGTCGTTCTTCAAGTGAAGAAAACTGTACAGAACTGCTTTAGTATACATACATAGAGATTTTTAAGAATAAAATAGTTTTTGCAATAAAAACTGTATTTAAAGTAGTTAATAGAATCTTTAATTTTTCTTTCCAGATCCTTACATCAAAGAGGTTGTACACATTTACTTTTCTGACTCAATTTTCAAATGTATACTGCATTTCTTCAGTCAGATTTTCTTACGAGTTTACACAAACTTTAAAACAACTTTTCTTACCTTAATTTATCTTAGTTTACCAACTTTGATGAAACCCTACCAACTAGCTATCTGTCGTCAGTAGTATCCCAAAACTTAGCAGAAGGGGAACAAAGTTTAGCAACAATTGAAGCTTCAGGATTTTGTATCATTAGTAGTGTACGCTTGCTTTATTTTGAAGCAACTGGAACTATAGGCATCCTCGTTGTTGGCCCTTGAATCTGACAACATAAGGAAGGATGAACACAGTGAGAAGTAATGACCGAGCATGCTGCATACTTAAGGTTGTTCAACATATAAACCTGGGAAAATATATAAACCTGGTAATCCAATAAGCAATTATATTTGTTTTCCAGTTTCACCTATGAAATTTGTGAGTTAGCAAAGAGGAAGCCGTAAAAAGCTCCAAAGTAAATTTTCCCCGTATTTAAATTATTCTGCTCCTATTGGAGCATGAGCGTCATTCACATTATTGGAGGTAAACCAATCGTCTCTGGGATCAATTACCTTTTGCTAGTGGCATTTTGTGGCCTTTATATTGCATTAGGAAAGACACATGAATTTTCTCAAGTTGGGGGATTGCAGAGTTCTCAAAGGATCGGACACTGGCAAAGACTGCAGAGTTGGGAAGGGCAGAGACTTGAAGGGATTTAAATATAGGAATAAGAATTTTGAATGTGAAAGGTTCAAAGCCAAAATAGGACAGCAAGAATAGATTGAGGTAATGGATAAGAGGAATTTAGTTTATTATAAAATATAGGCAACATATTTCAAAGTGTGGAGATTGGAGAATTGGAGAATATTGAAAGATATGAGAAGAAAGACAATAAAGGTATAGATGAGGATTTCAGCAGCTGATGGGCTGAGACAGGGGATAGAGGATGATGTATTCTCACTCTCTCAATCAAAATTACCAAGAAATTTTCATGATGTCATTGACTCTTTCGTTTCTATCACTGTTGTGCACTCTGACTGTCAAATCCCTTGCAGCTTTCAATTCTTAAGTATAATGAGATGTGGAAGGATAACAAGCTACTTATCATGACTGACCTTGGCCACCCTTCATCTCTAAGAATTCATAAAAGTTAAAATGTATGTTCAATTCAGATCAACAAAATACAAAAACCATTACACTCTAATTTTTTTTAATGTAGCTTAAGAAATATCATTGGTGACATGAATTTTCATTATTTTAGTGTACAGCAAGACAAATCTTTAATACTTATAAGCACAGTCAATGATTAATGTTCCAAATATTGAGTTTCATAGTTGATAGCACAAAGAAAGGGAAATTGTACATTTTAAAGTACTTTATTTTTAATATTAAGTGACAATTATAATCAGTACAAACTGTCAATGCAACAGATAAAATGTGATAGAGCTTAGCATGGGCTAACAATATGCTGCAATGACTAAAGCAGAGCATGTGATATTTAATCCTGTATTAAGAATATCGTATTTAAGTATGCCAGGCAATAAAAGTGGCAGTGTGAAAAGTTTAGCTACTGATACTCAATGTGAAGTAGAAAATTAAATTGCATTTACTTTACATTTAACATGGAAAATTTCCCCAAGTCACTTTACCAAGATGCAATTTTACAGAAATGAACACAAGAAAGCAAAAGAGTTGTGAAGAGAGATGATGGAAAATTTGATTAAAGTATAAAAGGGAGTTGCACAAGGAACAGTCAAAGAAATTAGAGTATTTGGAATGTATTGAGGTTCCACAAGAGATTTTAGTGTGGGAGGACAAAGTCCATACGAGGATTTAACTGACAGTATGAGAATATAACCCATCAGGTACAACTGGAGAATGTGTTTGGGAAGGGGTGTAAAATTGATGGCAAAGATATGAAAAAAAGAGCAGAGAAGAATCACAATTTGTTGTGGCCTTTCTAATGTTTAATTGGAGGAAACTGCAGCTCTTCCAAGAATTTTTACCACCCAGAGACAGGGAATGGCTTGGGAGAGGTAATGGCTACTATCAGACTAAAATCAAGCAAGGGAGAAGACAAGTTCAGATAGATTAGGTTATTTTAGTGTTGTTGTAAGGACAGAAACCTGAAATTTCAAAATTGATTTGCAGGGAAAATGAAGATGAACTTGGAAGATAATGATACTTTCAAAGTATTTGGAAAGGAAATAGAGGTTAAAGACAGGGCTATAGTTCTTAAGGATAGAGCTTTTTTTTATGGTTCTGTTTTTAGGATGTGGATTTTGTTGGAAGTTTTGAAAGCAATAGGAAAGACAGTTTACAGATGAGAACCATTGACAATATCAGCCAACACTGGGCCAGAAAGGAAATTTTGCTGGTCAGTTGTTCACACAGAATTCAATTAAAGGAGCAGAAAGTGAATGACATGAACAAGATGAACTGCAAGAGCCATGAGGAAAGCTCAGGGTAAAACTGGATAAAGACGTGAATTCAAGGCTAGGTCAGGTAGGAGCATGGGGGAGGTTTGAGATGGTCTAAATGGATGGCTTCAACTTTAGTGATAAAGAAGGTCATGTTGTTGGAAGCGATCGTAGAAAGGGTAATGCAGAAGAATTTGATAAGATGCTTGGCAATAGAAAAGAAACTGAGTTTTCTTTGCTCTTTAGAATCTAATAGTGCACAATCTAATAGTGAATTATTAAGAAAGCAACTGATACAACATACACTGACAAGGATCTCCTGTTCATTTTTAGTAAGAAAAATCATAAACATATTTGTTAAATGTGATCCTGATTTTATAACAAATATAAGATTTGTTATAAGGAGCAAATATCACAAAAATACAAGCACCTATTCTCAAAGTAGCACAACTGAGTTAGAAAGTTTATTGAATCTACTAAACTGGCAGGAATTCTGGAGTTAAATGTGATAAATCTTCAGAAACACAGGTACTGAGAAAATGGGAACAGGAGAAGGATGTTTGGCCCTTCAAGCTTGCTCTACCATTCAATATGATCATGGCTGATCATCCAACTCAGCATGCTTTTTCTTTCCCTGAGGTTAATACTATACTTTTTGTGTAAAATTAGAAATACGTACACATTTGTTCTGTTTCGTACTTTTAATGACTGTGCTAATAAACTTACATGAATTATTTACAATGTGAATACAAATAAGAAATTACTCCTTGAAGATGTTTCTTATAAATGCATCATTTCTCGCAATTTGAAAACAGCTGCATGAGTACTGTGTTTGAAGAAGACAAACAAAAAACAGGAAGCAACACACCAATATCTCGCTGTGGATAATAATTATTTGTTTGTGAAAAGCTATGGGTAGGAAGTGTTTCCTTCAAGGAATTATTATTCAACAATGCTTTGGAAGACTTCCCAACACCAACTGAAAATTGGGACTGAGATTTGAGTTGAATGTAGTGAAAAAGATTTCAAAGACTGAGAGAAAGCTAAATTCTTGGATTAATTTATAATAGAGCATGAAGATTCTGAATTTGTTGTGTTGGGGTTCAGAACATCAATATAGACTGACAAGGATGTAAGTGATGAATAAGCAGGCTTTAGTGCGGTATAAGAAACAGATTGTAGAGCTTTGGATGAGATGGGCATTCATTCCTGATGAAGGGCTTTTGCCCGAAATGTCGATTTTCCTGCTCCTCGGATGCTGTCTGACCTGCTGTGCTTTTCCAGCACTACTCTAATCTAGATTCTGGGCATTATATAGATTGGCCAGTGAAGCTGATGCTGCTGCTCATTGGAAAGATAATAAAAAGATTGGATAAGAGTTAAAAAGATATGGGCAGGGAGTTATGGTGGGAGTGATATACCTTAGACATGACTAGGGGACAAGTACATTGAGTCATTTAACTCAACAGTTCACCATCCTGGTTTCTCCTGCACAATACTTTGGACACAGTCACCCTACTTCAGATCCAGGTATTATTGACTTGAACATTTACTGATTCGCACACTTAAAGCATTTGAGATTTCAGTTTCTAAAAAAAATTACTCCTGGGATATTCAATCTTAGTCATATTTGATACATTTTCATTATAATCACACAGGTCACACTTAACATAAGTTAGAGCACAGAACCAATCCATTCAGCCCAATTAGTCTCTGCTGGCATTTATTCTCTACCCTTCGAACATTACTAAGCTGTGTCACTTTATCATTCTATTTTCTAATCAACCATTTCGGTATGATTACATACTTCTGGAACAGGTAAAACTTGAACACAGACCTCCTGGCTCAGAGGCAGGGACAGTACTAGTGCACCCACAAGACCCTCCTCAGCATGTTTTTAAATCTAGTTTTCCAAATTATACCGTTCAGAAATATTTTTACGCACCTTTGGAGCAGGTGAGACTTGCTGGCCCCTCAGTCCTGGGTACCCTCAGCATGTTCTTGTATTCGCTTCTCCCTTATTTCATTATCCAGTGTTACTAGCCTCAATGACTAATGCCACATCCTAAACCCTCCTTGAAATCTTTCCTTTATCTTTGATTTATGTTCCATTTATCATCCCTACCCCAGAGCTCCTCCACAAATGGAAAGATCAGCCCATCCACTCAGACTCCTTCATCAGTTGAAATGAGTCTCTTATGGATCACCACTCAGTTTGGATTTTCCCTGTTAATTATTGGTGAAAGTGGCGCCAAAAGCGTTTGAGATTGAGTCCATCTGTTTTGAAAACACACCTACGAAACGTGTTGGGACTACAAATCCCAGAGCCCTATCGCACAGCAGTCTCCTCTCTTTGGTTCCTCTCTGACCAAACGTAATATGTGTACACCTCCCAGCAGACGAGGTCGTGTTCCGGAAAGAACAGGTACTGCAGGAGAGGTTCAGGAGGAGTGCTGTTGGAAGGGGAAGGAATCAACGTTGGTTCAAGCCAGCCTCATGCCAGGGGAGTGAGCTGTGTGTTGGGCAGGGTCCGGCTGCTGGGAGCTTCCACTCGGACAGGTGAAGCGACAATGGAGCCGGTCCTGAGTCAGGAGGTCGTCACCAACTTTCTGGTGCAAGCTGGAGGCAAAGTCAGGAACTCGGAGCTGCTGCACAATTTCAGGAGTGAGCTGGCGCACAGCGATCCGGAGCGAAAGAGGGCAGCCCGGGAGCTATTCAAAAAGCTCATTAATAACGTGGCGGTGGTGCGAGAAGAAGCAGGCGTCAAGTTCGTGGTGTTGAAGAAGAAGTGGCAGCCCCTGGTCACCGCCCAGCAGACCCGCTCCTCGGCTCCCGGCCCGGACCAAGGACACCTCGCCCAGGGACCAGGCAAGGGGGAGAGTTTGGGCGACTTGGTGGAAGCTGGCCGGGTTGCGCGGGGCTCCCAGGGGCCGGGGGCTAGGAGGAACTCAGCCCCTTCGGCACTGACACCCAGTCAGCTCCGAGCCCTGAGCAACCTGTCAGCTCATCTGGAAAACCAAAGGGAGGCCCCCACCCAGGCTTCCAAACCTGACCCACTGGTGGAGGAATGGCAGGGCTTGACTGCATCCTGGGCCATGCACCACCCCAAGAGTCAAAGCCTCGAACACATCGTGGATTGTCAACACCTTGGCACAGAGTGTCGCCCCTTGGCACAGAGCTTATCGGGGGAGGCTATTTCAACCTCTGAATGCCCCAGCTCTAATGCAGATCAGGCTAACACTGCGCTCACCCCTCACCCTCCTCCTGAACCTGAGCACTTGTTCCCTCTTCCGCACCCCCCCACTGAAGACAGCACTTTGAGTTTTGAGCAGAAGGTTGGACGCTATGAAGCCAAGGCCAATGATGTTAATCCTCAGGGAGCTCCAAACGCAACATCAGCTCAGAAACCGAAACCATATATGCACCCACTCCGCCTGCCTCCAGACTCCACCAGATATGATCATTGCCACAGCTGCCAACAAGATAAGGAGGAGTCAGAAGATACTGTTCCAATCAAGAATAGCTGCCAGGTAGTTTCAGGTGAGCAAGATGCACCCAAAATGAACCGGAATCAGCCAACAGAAATGGGCTCTCGTTCACCCAATTTGAAGAGAGCTTCCAGGCTTTTGAAGCTTCCCGAAGATGCACGATTTTCTGATCAAGTCCCCTTAGATCCCATCGAACATGAGTGGATTGTGAAAACAGCCTTGGGCCAATGGACCCAGGTATCGGGATTGCTGCTGAGAGACAGCTATTTGGCTGAGAAGAAGGATTTCATGTATGGCTTCACAGCTGTCCACTGGGCCGCCAAGTCTGGCAACAGTGAAATGATGTGTTGGATCATTGATACAGCTGAACAAAATGGCATCAAAATGGATGTCAACTCCAAAGCATATGGTGGTTACACTCCCCTACACATAGCTGCTATACATGACAAGGAGAATATCATTGTTGATCTAGTTCAAAACTATGGCGCAAAAACAACTCTAAGAGACTATAGTGGCAAGAGGCCATACCATTACTTAAATAAGAACAATTCCATCAAAGTGAAGCGACTGTTAGGGGACCCAGAGACATTCATCAGTGAATCCATCCCCCCGAAAAGGGGGTCAAAGGTGGCATCTTCCATTCTGAGCAGCACTAACACACTGCTGGGTGCTTTAGCTGATGATATAAGCTTCCAGGAGTTTTCCAAATCATTGAAAAAGCCGCCTAATCTCGGCAAGTTCTTTACCGCTCCAACTGGGCACAAGAAAAGAGTTAAAATGCGCATGAACTTTGCATCACTGAATGAAGAGGAAGAAGAAAAAGAGATCGTTCTGAAACGGCGACCTGTGACTGAAGTGTTTTACTAACCTCTTCCCATAATTTTTAAAAGGATCATAATTGATCGGTGGAAAACTATTTCTTCTGTTGCTGTGTTAATGTCTTAGGTGATTGTTGGGTGATTTTGTGGGCCAAAATGTAATCTTTTTAACTAACTAGGATTTAAAAATTATTATTGTGCTGGTGTTTATGCATGGCAGCATCTCATGTTAAACGTGTTTCATTTCTAGAAGATTTGTTTTATTCTCAGTTGCTTGTATATCCCATATACCACACATGTGGATCATAGGTCAGAATTTTTTTATTGCAGAGAAGTTACAATGTAGCCCTACTGTTTTCAGTCAGGTGTGTGCTGCTTTTGCCTTGGCTCACTTCTCATTATGTTCACAGTTTTCCTGGTGGGCAGGCTGTGTCTGGCATTAGCTGTCATAGAACACTGGTTTGAGTTAATGTTGTGAACTGATTATAGGCCATAAATTGGTTACAACCCAGAGTGATCCTGCTCCAGAGTGATCCTGCTATTACTTTTGGGGATTTTTTTTCTTGTTAAAACTTGAATATTTAGCCGCATAATGATTGCCCCAAAAACATTTGCATTGGCATGTAAAAGCAGCATTGTGGTTAGGCATGTAGAATATTTACTTGATTATGTTCTTGCAATGTACCCATTATTTATGGCCAAAGCAGTGACCACAGGTCAGTCTGCTCCCCTGTTCACACTCTTCCCCAACCTAAGACACTGCAATCTACAGCATTTTCTCCACCTTGAAGGGCTTTGCAGGATTTGAAGCCGCCTACATTTTAAGGACTTCAGCCCCATTCTACTGCCCCATTTTCTCATGCTGTCAAAGTTTGCTTTCTCAACATTTTAAAACATTGGTTTGTGACTGTATCTTAATACACTCAAACCTGGTATCAAACTCAATCATTTTATTATCGTGATTTGAAGATTCTCCCTTATCTGTCAGATTATTTTTTATTATGATTGTTTGTTCCTCATTGCTAATTCGAATATGTCCTGCTCCCTTGTCATTTGTAATATTTCTAGAAATTGATGAAAAACTAAAGGACAGATTTCAGAAGCTTTGTTCAAATAAAGTTTATTTGTTTTTAACCATATGGATTCCATGTGTTGAAGAGAGCAGTGGAGAGACATCTTCACAGTATTTATTGTATATCTTTTCTTTTGTTGTTGAACATTATTTGATTAGAATGTGACTAATATACTTTGATAGGTTTTTAACGAAAAATTACAACCAATTTGATTTTTGTTTGATTTCCAGCATTTGCAGTTGTTTTGGTTTTTGCTTTTATTTCACTTCGGGAAAGCATATAAAGCTGAGACACAGAACAGCAATGGTAACAAAGCAAAGGGAAGACTTAGTGAAATTGTAAAAATATGAGGTAATTAAATCAATATTTTTAATGTCCAGATGGAATGGGGAGATTTTTCTCTTCTGTTGATGTGCGCTGAAGCTTGCATTTATATAACTAAAAACAAAAGAAAATTCTGAGGGTTCCATCTTGTGTTCCTGTGGCCACTGAACCTTCATATTGAAATAATCACTCATGTCATTGTACTTAATGTTAAGCTGAAGTATAGTCCTCGATTGAAGTTGGATAAATGTACAAGCATGTTAAATATAAGTAATTCTCTTTTGAAGTCATGCATTCCCATTGGAGATATTTAAACAAAGGCTATTCAGCAGAAAGGATCTCAAGTTAGTGGACCGTATTCCATTAATACAGTTGACTCATGCAGATGCTTCCTAGAAAATTGAGTTCAACCAAATTAATAAACAACATAATAATGATTTGACTCAACCAAGACATAGCTGTAGGCCAATTATATAAACTCCACTCAGGCTTTCAATTCAAAACAAATGAAGGAACTAAAGTAAGAAAAGTCAATTTAATGGCTAAATTTAAATGTACTTACACAAAAATTTGTATAACTTAGAGTCATAGTCATAGAGATGTACAGCATGAAAACAGACCCTTCGGTCCAACCCATCCATGCCGACCAGATATCTCAACCCAATCTAGTCCCACCTGCCAGCAGCCAGTCCATATCCCTCCAAACCCTTCCTATTCATATACCCATCCAAACGCCTTTTAAATGTTGCAATTGTACCAGCCTCTACGACTTCCTCTGGCAGCTCATTCCATACACGTACCACCCTTTGTGTGAAAAAGTTGCCCCTTAGGTCTCTTTTATATCTTTCCCCTCTCACCCTAAACCTATGCCCTCTAGTTCTGGACTCCCCCACCCCAGAGAAAAGACTTTGTCTATTTATCCTATCCATGCCCCTCATAATTTTGTAAACCTCTAAAATGTAACCCTCATTCTCCACGCTCCAGGGGAAACAGTCCCAGCCTGTACAGCCTCTCCCTAAACTCAAATCCTCCAACCGTGGCAACATCCTTGTAAATTTTTCTGAACCCTATCAAGTTTCATAATATCTTTCCGATAAAGGAGACCAGAATTGCACGCAATATTCCAACAATGGTCTAACCAATGTCCTGTACAGCCGCAACATGACTTCCCAACTCCTGTACTCAGTACTCTAATCAATACAGGAAAGCATACTAAATGCCTTCTTCACTATTCTATCTACCTGCAACTCCGTGGCTAAGTCTCACTTTTAAAATTAAAAATGGAAAATTTGTGGGAATTGAATAGTCAAATTGTGTAAGCTCAGCACAATGTGACAATATGATAAAATAAGGGACACAGCTGGCACACAAGATGAGACCTTTACAATTGAAAAGCTATATCACAGGCAGGGTCCAAAGGAGGGTAATGCACATGGTGCTTACCAATGGGACCTGTGTCTTCTGGGGGGCCTGGACTTGGGCAATACTGCTCTCTTCTGTTAAAAGTCCGAAAGACATCAACTCCGAACATGAAAGACTTGTAACCTGTGAGGAACAGCTGCTCCAAATGGATTCTATGTCTCGTGTTGCCACAATCACAGGCTATTTCTCTCCTATATTTGCTCCTAATTGAGCAGCTTGAAAAGTAAAGACCACAGTGGCAACTCACTGACAACCAACATGAGCATTGCACGTTGTTAGACATGGGTGCGAGCATTGACATTGCTGTCTGCAGGGGCTGCTGCTTGCTGTAGAGGAAGAAAGATGGAAGAGTGTGCAAGTATAGGGAACTGGAGTGGGGAGAGAAGAGTGCTGCATGGGATGGGTGAGTGGAAGGGAAAAGGCTTCAAATGGGGAATGAATGAGAAGTCTGCATAATGTTGGCGGGGAGTTTGGTATTAGAAGGTGGACAAGCCTTAAAGGGGTAGCTGAAGACAGATCAAGCCTGCAAGGAGAAATGGACTGGAAGGAGAAAGAAGAATTTTAAACTTGTCAGCAATGAAGTACTATCTGGGAGCCGGGAAAATTTAAAATCACTGACGTAATGAATGCCTTTAAAATCAATGTGGAATCTCTAGCTTAAAGCTGCAGAAGATCAGGACCTATTTGTGGAAAATATAGTGTTTGGTAATGTAATGAACACTATTAATATTAAAGTTGTGATTGAGTTCTGAGATGTATTAAGTAGAGTGATAACTCTCTGGGTGAACTCTTCCAGCTTGTACAAGTGCAATGGAAGCATATCAGTTGTGATTTCACCAACTTAATGACCATGGGTTTAGGGTGCTGGCTTTTCTTCTGTAGAAGCGCCTGTCAGATATTTTGAAAAAAAACTTCTGTTCTAATACGGTTGTTTCTAGGAAATTGATTCTTCTTGTGTGTGTGACTTTAAGTTTAATGGTTGCTGCTGATTGAGGCTATTGATGATTCTAATTCTGCTTCTTTTTGATTCAAAATGTCAATGGAAGATGTTTTGTTATTTCACGATTACATAATCTAATAAATGAGTTACTGAGAGTGAAGAAGAAATTCCTGAAAAGTAGGAAGTAATCCTAGGGAAAATCTCAAGAAGTTTTCCAGGGAAACATTAGTCTGACATTGGGCCAAGTTCAAAGAAGTGGAGCTTATAAAAAGAATGATCAAGGCACGTGCAATTATCTGATAAAGCTGTGGTTGTAACATTTATCATATTGAAATCTGAGCTTTCAATGGGCTTTATAAATGGAAGCATAGAGTACAGAAGCAACAAGGTTTTGTTGAACCTATAAAAAGAAATAGTTCAACCTTACTATAACTATAGTTTCCAATTTTTGCCAAAAGCAAATGAAGGGTTCACAGAGGGTTCAGAAGAGACTTACGAGAGGGCCTTCAGGGAAGAGGAGTTATTGAGGTTGCTCTCCCAGGAGCCAAGGAGCCTGAGGACATTTGACAGGGGTATAAAATAGTGAAGGATTTTGATGAGATAAATGAAAACTTGCCAATGGCTGGGGGATCAACCATCAGATTGTCCAGTCTTGACCATTGAAATTGGTTGGTAAAAAGAACCAAAGGTGACAAATGGAAAATCTTTTGCACAAACAGTGATTAGTTTTAGGAATGCACCCCCTTCCTTATATTGAGGTCGATACAGATCCAGATTAGTGTTCTAAAGGAAATTGGATACATAAGAGAAAAAAAAGGGGAAATAAAACCAGTTGGTTGAGGCAGTGTTAGGATTGACTGTATTTCTCCAGTAACTGGTGCAGACATTTTGGACTGAATGGCCTCCTGTGCTTTACAATTCTATTCCATTGGACCCAAAACACATCACAAAGGTGCTCAACAAAAACATCAAACATTGTCAGGCAGTGGTAGTGGGGAGAAAAGGAGAAGAAACAGGGCCTATGATTTTTTTTCCATGGCTGTGATCATATAAATGTTGTTTGTTTATATGTCAGGTCTAGCACTTTTTTGTTCTACATTAAAGATGCCATGTAAGAGGGACTAGTGGTAACAGCCACAGAGCATGAAATTTTCAGTGAAACTCATCTTTGTTTCAAGTTTAATCCGTAATTGATAGTCACTGGTGTAATGTTAGACATTGTTCAAAATTAAGTTCAATCTATTGATGTAACTGATCTTAACATGAAGGAAAGGAATGTCACTGAACTCGATTTTGTTTTCATATTTCTGGGTGTGTTCATATGACTGCCTGCACAAACAGCACTGAAATACATGTTTGTAACCTGGAGACCAGCCCTTTCTCTTTAGGGCTTTGCATTTCCAGCATTTGTGGTTTTTGATTCCTCTGCATAAAAACGTAGAGGCATGAATAGGCCATCCGAATCCATTCCACCATTCAGGACAATCAGGGGCTGATTATTGAGCTCAATACCCTAGTCCTACCCTCCCCATACCCTTTGACCACTTTATCTACCACCTCCTTGAAAACACAATATTTTGGCCATAACCACTTTCTCTCTGGATGGAGAAATTTCTCCTCATCTCCGTCCTAAAATGTTTACCCCTTATCCTTAAAATATGACCCCTGACTCTGGACTTCCTCACCATTAGGAACATTCTTCCTGCATTTAATCTGTCCTGTCCTGTTAGAATATTGATGATTTCCATGAGATTCTCTCTGAATTCTTCTGAAATTTTCTTTTATTTTGCTCATAAGAAACTTTCCTTTTCAAAATATCCTTAATGTATCTCAGAGAGCAGAACAGGATGACTGATAAAGGCAGCTATATAAATATTGCCTGTGGGCTGTGGACAAATAATATTCTAAATCATCAGATTGGCCTTCACTGGGTTGCTGAATTTGCAAGTTTTGCATCAAAGATTGTGGGAAGTTATCTTTAGAGCATTAATCTGTTGTCACACTCCAAGAATAGTGTCCTCTACCTATGGGAACACTGTCAATTTTGATAATCTAATGCAAAGTTGAGACTTAGTGATTACAATCAGACTCTGGAAGATATTTCACCTGAGTCCACCCATGTATATTTCATGGAGAAAGTGTTTTGTTTTATAAAAAGAGATTGATCAGTTTGGCCATTACAACGTGGAGTTTAGAAGAATGAGTAATTTAATTGAGAATATAAAATGCTAAAGGGGATTATCAAAGTAGACATAGAACTTCATGTGTGGCAAACTAGAAATAGTTTTAAGATAAGGGGTAACAGATTTAAAGCAGAGATGTGGAGAAATAGCTTCTCTCAAATTACTTCTCTCAAACAGCCATGAATCTGGAATCCACTACCCCAGTGTGCAGGGAATGCTGGAACATTGAGTGAATTTAAGAGGAACCAGACAGATCTTTAATTAGCTATAGATGGAAAGTTATGAGGAGAGGGCCGGTAAGTAGAGTTGAAGCCAAGATGAGATCAGCCATGATTGCATCAAATGATGGAGTTGGCCTGAGGGGCTGAATTGCCTACTCCTGCTCCTGTTGTTATCTTCTTATCGAAAGCCAGAGTTAAAGCTGGGGAATTGAAAGCAAGAGCAACTTCTCTCTCACCAAATCAATGACACTGATGTTTGGATGCATTTGGCCGATTTGAGTTTGACATTAGGAAATTGACTAAAATGTAGGTGAAAGAGTTCTTGAGAGGATTTGTAGCTCGTATTGTGGATGAAGTTGTGGATTCATTTGCCGAGTGGGTGAGTTTTTCTGCAAACATTTTGTCGCCTTGCTAGGTGACATCATCAGTGTGTCTTTGATAAGGCATTGGTGGTCTGGCCTGCCTGGTATTTCTGTAACTCTGTGTTTGTTGGTACTTGAGTGGTTTGTATATGGGGTCCAGTTCATTGTGTCTATTGATTGAGTCTGGTCAGAGTGCCAGGCTTCAAGGAATTTTCAGGTATGTCTCTGTGTTGCCTGTGCTAGAATGGTTACATTGTCCCAGTTGAATATGTCTGAAAAATGTGTTGCTAGAAAAGCGCAGCAGGTCAGGCAGCATCCAAGGAGCAGGAGAATCAACGTTTCAGGCATAAGCCCTTCTTCAGGAATCAGATGAATATGTATCCTCATTGTCTGGGTGGTTGGAAATGAGAGATTTGCTGGTCGTGTCTAGCAGTGGTGAGCTGATGCTCATGCACTCATGGGACAAACAGTTTTCTTCCTGTTTGTCCCATGTAGTGTTTTTCACATCTTTTCAGGGTATCTTGTAAATAACATTTGTTCTGCTGGATGTGGGTATCAGGTCTTTAACCTTTGTGAGGAGCTAGTGGAAGGTGTGTACATGTTTGTAAGGTTCCCAAGTGTCTGAGTAGTCGGGTAGTTATCTCTGGTATGTCTTTGATGTATGGTACGGTCACTCTTGTGTCTGATCATGTAATGTTTTCTTCTTTGGGTTTGTCCCATAAGTACCGGAGGATAGTGCTCTTGGGGTACCTGATTTGTTTAAACCCTTTGAATATGGTTATTAACTTCAATCAGACTGGTGCAAATATTGTTCCTGTTTCTCAATGGGTGAGGCCAAACAGAATTTGTAAGCTCAATATTGAACATGAAATGATCCCCTAATGAATCACCATGACTGCTGATTTGCAGCTGACGGGTTGAGTCTTGTGTTCAAGTGAAATAGCAACCTTCTGCCCAAGTTACATTACATGCACCCCTGATGCTGTCATCAAACCCGCTGACGAGGCTGGCAGTTTTCTGGCATATGGACCACTATCTAATCAAGTCTGAGTGCCAGCTCTCGGACACCTCTTCCTATCTACCCCTGGACCATTAGTCTAACATCAAACACCAAGCTATTGTTTCCACAACCATTAATAGCCGCATCTCATCTGGGAATCTTCCCCCAACCACCCCGGCTTTCCACCTCAGTTCCCCCCAACCCATACAGCCTACTTCTACCTCCTTCCTAAAATCTATAAAGAGGACTGCCTGGGCAGACCCATTAGTTCACCTCTTCCTTCAACCAAGGATTCCCTGCCACCTTGGTTGACAGGGCTGTGTCCGACCCATTTTCCACACCTCTGTCCTCACCTCTTCCTGCCCCTCCCACAACAACAACAATAGAGTCCCCCGGTCTTCACTTTCCACCCCACCAGCATCCATAATCTAAGAATAATTAGTTGGTATTTCAGTTGGTATTTCCACCCCACCAGCATCCATAATCTAAGAATAATTAGTTGGTATTTCAGCAGAATGCCACCACTCGACACATGTTCCTCTCTCTTCCCTAGCCAGTCTTCTGCAGTGACCATGTCTTCCAGGACATTCTCTGTCCACTCCCCTCCTCCACTCCCAACTCATGCCCACAGCACCTTCTCATGCAATCATTAAAGTTGTAACACTTTCTTCCTCCCTCCTCATTACCCAAGGTACCAAACACACCTTTCAGGTGAAGCAGGAACATATCTCTAATTCATTCAATCTAATTGACTGTATTCGTTGCTCACAATGTGGTGTCCTTTACACCAGGGAGTTGAAATGCAATCTGGGTGACCACTTTGTTGAATACCTACATTTTCTGAAAAAATGACGCACGCTTCCAGTTGTCTGGAATGACGCTTCAACACACTCCAGGTTTCCATGCCAACAGTTCTGCCTCAGGCTTGCTGCAGTGCTCCAGTGAAGCTTAACACATGCTGGAGGAACACCTTGTCTTCCACAAAGGCACTTTACAGCCGTCAGGACTCAACACGTTTAACAATTTCAGGAAATGAACATCCCACTCCATGTTTGGCTCCAACACCAAATCCGTAGGTACCATTTTTATATAGGTTGCTCCCAGCTTAGCCAACTTAGCCTTGTGCTAGAATTTTCTACCTTTGCATTGGCATCTCCATTTTGTAGACAGAAATTTCATCTGGAGTCCACTGTGCATACTTAATGGGTCGCATGCTTTAGGTTTACATTCTGAACAATGATCTCACTGCAACTCTCGCACCAAAGAGGAAAATTGATCTCTAAATCCTACAGATATCAGACAGTCACTCTGTTGTGGTATGAATTCACTATGCATAGCCTAGAAAAGACAGAAAATAATCAATTTCCAGCATTGTTCCTTTTTTTCTTTTTGAGATGTGTTAATTGTGAGTAAGGCTGATATTTTTCTTATTGCCCTTGAATTGATTGGCCATTTCAGAGGGTAGTTAAGATTCAACCATATTACTGGAGTGGACTAGGTGTTTAGCAGGTACACTAGACCTGGTAAGGATTACAGATTTCCTTCTTTAACAGGCACTTATCATTAAATCAATTTAAATTCCACCAGCTACTGTGCGGAGTTTAAGCCATATCCCCACAGCATAATCCTGGGCCTGTGGATTACTAGCCTAGTGATTTGATTAGATTAGATTCCCTACACTGTGGGATCAGGCTCTTTGGCCCAACAATATTTGCATAATGCCAACATCTCTCTTCCAGTTACAGAAGTAAGGTCTGAAATTATTGAAACTGCTGTAACGTACTGATTGTGCCTATTTATAAGGTTTTAGGCATAGTGATCAAACCCTGTTGACACTTGTGCACAAATCATATCCCCAGGTTGGCAAGAGATTGCAGTTATTAGCTTGCCTACTGTGACAATAATATGGCTTTAACAGGTTTATTTTATCTCTTTTTTTTAAATGAAGAAAGATTGAGAGAGAGATATTGAACAATCAGAGGCAATAAAATAAACAGCTTGTGAAGCCTTGGGTTTTTAAAAAGTTGGAACAATAGAAGCAGCCCGAATAGGTGGGGTCAAGCTCCCACAGAACCAAAACTTTGAGTTTTCGTTTTTCAGTAACAGTGGCTGCTGGGGTCTTGGAGTTGGATGTAGAAACTGTTTTTCCTCTTTACACTAAAAGCTGGGGTTCTCTTCCTACTGCTAGAATTGCATGTGAGGCAATCTATTTTACTGAATTTGCCTTTTGCAAGGGTGTGTTTATGGGATGTTACTATATTGGTACAGTTTATGTTTAGTAGTTAAATAGTCTACTATTCTATTAAGTTTTCCCATAGAGTTCAGTTATTTCAATTTCTTCTTTCTTTTGTTGTATTTCAACTATAGTGAATGAATAAAGTGTGTTTTGCTTCAAGATTTGACCAAACGAATTGCATTTGGAACGCAACATCTGGCACTTGCCTTTAAACTTTTTAAAAGTTAGAATATCAGGTATCTTAATATATTTTGAGGGGGTTCGTAGTCCATTATACTACTCATGCACATCTGTATAGCAATACACAGTTTTCAAAGAAAACTTTGCAGTACACACTCATTTAATATGACATTATGGGCATTTATTGGGCATGTTTTTCATTGAGGAGGGATGGATGGGCATGTGAAATACATTGGATAGCTAGCCCAACCCCAAACCCATTCCTATAAGTCTTTGGATCTCAGGCGCTGATATTAGCAGCCCATCTGTATACATGTATAAATAATTAAAAGTCAATTAGGTTTATTACAAAACCTGTTGATCTGAACAATACGCTGTTCAGTCCAAAATATGATGGATGTGCACAAGTAGGCAGATTGTTTATCTGTAGCTTCTGTGAGATAAGCCAGCGAGGGAGTGGGCATCTCTATTGGGGAGCGCCATGGGCACACCCATTCCTTCTGCCCAGCTGCCAGACAGAACCCTTCTCTTCCATTCACCTCTCACCCCAGCTTGGGCTATATGCTCCCTCCCCGTCCTAAACCCCCAGCACCTGCCTTTCCACGCCAGCCAAATTCTGCTCTCTGCTGTCCAAGATTGCCTGATACTGTGCTCTGGGACTGCTGAAGCTGCGTGCCAATCAACTTCCCAGAAGCACCCAGGGAAAGATCTTCCTCCCAATGAGGGACAAAAGTCTCATTATTAAACATGGCCTGCCCACAGTCTGTTATGGCTGCGGGGTTGGTTTACAAAGAACATGCCAATGTTTAGAGAGCTGGCAGTATGCCTTCCCACAGATACAGCCCACACCTTCCTGAGAAATACACACATACTCAAATGTATTTATCTTATTTTGGGGTATTTTCCAACAGGTTAAAGTGTTGCAATATTTCCATGTAATCTGACAATGTTTTACTTTAGAACCCACATGGTTTCTTCCAGCTTTTCACTGGCAATATAAACATGCTTCTTTTTGTTTCGATAAACCATTTTCTTTCATGTGTTGCTTACTTTTAGTTTGTTTGCCATTAGTTTTTTAAAGAGCGTTTTAACGTGATTTGTATTATTTGTTATCCAGCATTCAGACAGAAAGCAAAGAAAAACAAATGATTTATGGGGAACCAGGAATAGCTCAACATCTTTATAAGTAGTAAATGCACTAGCTTGTACAGTTTTAAGCAAAATATTATTCTGCTCTCCTTTGAAAGTAATCCAGAGCTAGATACTGTTGTACCCACAGCCAGGTAGAGACACAGATTAGAAAGTTTAAGAAAGGGGAAAGGGGAAATGGAAAGAGGGCAAAAATGGAGAAGGAACAGGTAGAAAAAGAGAAAATTTTTTAAAAAGTGAAATTAGGTTAAAATGGAATAAAATAGAACAATTTTGATATCAAGTTTCAATACGGCTCGAAAGGCTGAGTATCGGTTCAGTTTTTACAGGAGTGCCAGTGAAAACGATACATTCACCAACAGTTCTTTGATGTGAAGCCAGGGAAACCAAGATTCCACAATGGACTTGAAATGGAGGCGTGCTTTCTAATCCCTTCTCTCCAACGTAGCCTTTAATAAATAAATTGAGGCCCTTCTTTTGTTTTGGCTGTTTTGAATTAATAAAATATGAAGCTTTGCCCCAATTTTCTTTGATTCCAATAACCATCCTTCTCTTTATAAGGCTGCCTCTTTCAGGTGTTTCACAAAATGTTAGTTTCTCCAGTACACGTGGGTCACTCTAATTAGAGCCATAGAGTCATAGAGATGTACAGCATGGAAACAGACCCTTCGATCCAACCCGTTCATACCGACCAGATATCCCAACCCAATCTCGTCCCACCTGCCAGCACCCGGACCATATCCCTCCAAACCCTTCCTATTCATATACCCATCCAAATGCCTTTTACATGTTGCAATTGTACCAGCCTCCACCACTTCCTCTGGCAGATCATTCTATACACATACTACTCTCTGCGTGAAAAAGTTGCCACTTAGGTCCCTTTTATATCTTTCCCCTCTCACCCTAAACCTATGCCCTCTAGTTCTGGACTCCCCCACCCCAGGGAAAAGACTTTGTCTATTTATCCTATCCATGCCCCTCATAATTTTCGAAACCTCTATAAGGTCACCCCTCAGCCTTCGATGCTCTAGGGAAAACAGTCCCAGTCTGTTCTACCTCTCCCTGTAGCTCAAATCCTCCAACCCTAGCAACATCCTTGTAAATCTTTTCTGAACCCTTTCAAGTTTCACAACATCTTTCTGATAGGAAGGAAACCAGAATTGCACGCAATATTCCAAAAGTGGCCTAACTGATGTCCTGTACAGCCGCAACATGACCTCCCCACTCCTATATTCAATGCTTTAACCAATAAAGAAAGCATACTAAATGACTTCTTCAGTATCCTATCTACCTGCGACTCCACTTTTAAGGAGCTATGAACCTGCACTCCAAGGTCTCTTTCTTCAGCAACCTTCCCTAGGACCTTACCGTTAAGTGTATAACTCCTGCTAAGATTTGCTTTCCCAAAATGCAACACCTCGCATTTATGTGAATTAAACTCCATCTGCCACTTCTCAGCACATTTGACCCATCTGGTCAAGATCCTGTTGTAATTTGAGGTAAATTTCTTCGCTGTCCACTACACCTCCAAATTTGGTGTCATCTGCAAACTTACTAACCGTACCTCTTATGCTCGCATCCAAATCTCCAGTCTGAAAAACAACCCTCCACCACCACCCTCTGTCTTCTACCTTTGAGCCAGTACTGTATCGAAATGGCTAGTTCTCCCTGTGTTCCATGAGATCTAACCTTGCTAACCAGTCTCCCATGGGAAACCTTGTCGAACGCCTTACTGAAGTCCATATAGATCACATCTACTGTTCTGCCCTCATCAAACTTCTTTGTTACTTCAAAAAACTCAATCAAGTTTGTGAGACATGAGTTCCCATGCACATAGCCATGTTGACTATCCCTAATCAGTCCTTACCTTTCCAAATACATGTACATCCTATCCCTCAGGATTCCCTTCAACAACTTGCCCACCATCGACGTCAGGCTCGCTGGTCTGTAGTTCCCTGGCTTGTCCTTACCAAACAATGGCACCACTTTAGCCAACCTCCAGTCTTCCGGCACCTCACCTGTGACAATCGATGATACAAATATCTCAATAAGAAGCCCAGCAATCATTTCTCTAGCTTCCCACATTGTTCTAGGGTACATCTGATCAGGTCCTGGGGATTTATCCACCTTTATGCATTTCAAGACATCCAGCACTTCCTCCTCTGTAATCAGGACATTTTGCAAGATGTCACCATCTATTTCCCTCCAATCTATATCTTCCATATCCTTTTCCACAGTAAATACTGATGCAATATACTCGTTTAGTATCTACCCCATTTTCTGCGGCTCCACACAAAGGCTGCCTTGTTGATCTTTGAGAGGCTCTATTCTCTCCCTAGTTACCCTTTTGTCCTTAATGTATTTGTAAAAACCCTTTGGATTCTCCTTATGCCGTGAAGGAGTTGAATGGATCTCTGCAGAAATGTCACAGTTACCTCAACTGTATGAATTTCACCATACAGTCCGATCTCAAAGTCTTAATAATGAGAAAAGGTAAAACCATAAAATGTTCAAGCCAAATGTTCAGCTAGTCTCTCTTGGGACAGCACGGTGGCTCAGTGGTTAGCACTGCTGCCTCACAGCACCAGTGACCCACGTTTGATCCCAGCCTTGGGCAACTGTCTGTGTGGAGTTTGCACACTCTCCCAGTGTCTGTGTGGGTTTCCTCCAGGTGGCTCCAGTTTCCTCCCACAGTCCAAAGATATGCAGGTCAGGTGAATGGGCCATGCTAAATTGCACACAGTGTTCAGGGATGTGTAGGTTAGATGCATTTGTCAGGGGTAAATATAAAGGAATGGATTTGGGTGGGATACTCTTCGGAGGGTTGGTGTGGACTTGTTCGGCTGAAGGGCCAAATTCTCATTCAAATTATTTTTACATATTTGCTTCCTTTTTCCCTTTTCAATTTATAGTGATGAAGCATACCATCAGTTCAACAACAAAATTGTCCTCAATTATTGAACAATGCAGTTTACAGTATCATAGGATAGTGTCTCATCCCGATTTATTTACTCTGCGATTGATTATAACTACTATATGTCAATGTTTGCACAAATGTGTGCATTTACCCAAACATGTTTAATATTCATACACAGCTGTGGGGCTGTATGGCATGTGGGTTTAAAGTGAACCATATCATCATTCTGTAGCACAGTCTGTAAGGTCAAACCTTTTTAATTATCAATGCCATCACCAAAATGAGTGGAAACACTAACACATTCCACAGGCTTTATCAACGTGATTTTTGTTTCCACTTAAACAGCAGCACCTCATGATCCCACAGTCATAGGGTCATTAAAATAAACAACAATAATTTCATCACATCAGTTCCATGATATGATTTTTTCTTACAACACAAACATACATATTATTGGCGAAAAATAAAAATAGCCTAGTATGATCCCTTTCTGCCAGGCTGCAGATTAAACTGGTACATTTTAAATATTATCATTCTTGCAGAACGTTTTCAGACACAGGGAAATACCAAATCATAAACCATCCATCCCAAAATGATTTTGAAATGATGAATCATTACTTCCAAACTATTATTTTTTTCTGAGCAGTACCCTGCATCTCACCCCCTGCTCACCTCTTCTCTTTTGAAGGCTTTCATTGTTCTAGAAGTGAAAGTTGTCCTTTGATTTCTTGTTGAACTGGACATTATTGATGTATAAGCCAATTCAATATTTTGCGAACTATACAGCAGAGTACCATTACTGCCACAGAATCTAGAGATGTACAGCATGGAAACAGACTCTTCGGTTCAACTCATCCATGGCAACCATATTTTACCTAAATTAAACTAGTTCCATTTGCCAGCAGTTGGCCCATATCCCTCTAAACCTTTCCCATTCATATAACCATACATATACCTTTTAAATGTTGTAATTGTACCAACCTCCACTACTTCCTCTGGCAGCTCATTCCATACGCCACCCTCTACATGAAAACATTACCCCTCCAGTACCTTTTAAATATTTTTTCCCTCTCACCTTAAATCTATGCCCTCTCGTTTTGGACTCCTCTACCCTGGGGAAAAGACCTTGACTCGTCACCCTATCCATGACCCTCATGTATAAGGTCACCCATCAGCCTCCGATACTCCAGGGAAAATAGCCCCAGTCTATTCAGCCTGACCTTTTCCTCACTTGGCAGCTGCACGCACAAGTTGACTTTGTGAAGAAGTACAAAACAGGTGATAGCAAATCAGCACCTGACTCATCATTTCCTATCTTACACCACTGCACAAGGCCAGAATTATTCTAAAGCACTTCCATCAGGGCTAGCTGTGAACAGGCATAGAAACTCTCTGTCACATTACTGCCTGGAAGTCAAAATTGTAAGGCTCCTATTATCACATTAGCTGAAAACATTAACTTAGGAATTGAACACTGTTCTCTAGGGATCAACTGCTCAGTGGACAATCTCAATGAGGTTTTAGGGGAGTCCCTCAGTATTCATTTCCAGTAACACTAATTAAAGTATATAATTCCTGCTTGAACATTTATTCCAAATACTTTAAAGATTAATTGGTAAATGCACAGAAACTGTACCATACAGCCAAGGAAGACTGTGACTTGATCACAAGCTGCATTAACCTCTCGCCAGCAATTGACTTCAACATCACTAAGTGGGCAAACATAAAAATCGTCTCTTGTTTAGCCTGAGTGGTGCTTTCTGATAGAAATGTTTGCTTTGCTGATAATATATCCAACTCCATTGAGGAAAACATAAAGCAGTATTTGCCATCACAGGTCCTTGAGAATCCACAACATGGATTCAAAAATATTAAGCAGTAACAAGCAAAAAGCAGAACTGTGTACAATACCCATATAGTATAAGGCAATAGTTCTTCATTCACATCTGTAAAGAATGTTCACTTACATGAACCATTACAATATGATCCTCGCTTATAAAACTAACTTCAATGCATTCAGGAGAGAATAGGAAAATGTAGAAAATGATTAAGTATACAACACAGTGATTGTACCTAGATTATGTTTGTTATTGTTACAGTTTTTTTTTATTTCACATTATCTGTGGATTTTTAAGGATCAGTGAAGGGAAATACTGCTTTAACATTTTGCACATTGGAGCTGGTTCATTGTGTAGCAAGGCAATAGAGACAATGCTAGATAATGTTAGCTTTCTGTATGATGTTAAATACTCAACCATGTATTGGGACAAATTTGGAAAAAGTATTCTACAGCTAATGATAAGTGCAGTGTGCTGAAGGGAGTAAACTACAGTGTTGCAGCAACATGCTAAACCAATGAACTGTATTTTATATCCCCCCCCCCCACCCCTTGCTGGTGGGTTTCTGATGTAGGAGTCTTACTACTGAACCATTTGATCAAAGTCTTGTCTGAAATTGTATCAGAGAGCAGGGCTTCTGTATACCTACCACCTCGGGCCTATTAATCTTTAAGTGATGCATTAGGGGCCTTTTCTCCTTGCCATCATTGGGATTCTACAGGGAAAGGGAGAGACCCATGTCAACGAGAAGCTTGGTAGCTGTAGTTGCATAGGTCGGAGTCAGATAATGGAAGAAACTTCATTTGTAGGCCCTCCAGCCCATCAAAGACAATTTTTCAATGTCCCGCAAGTGTGTCAAATACAGTTGATCCTCAAACACCCTCTCACCAAGGCGCTTAATACCATATTTCTGAGCTTTTCAGCCTGGGGGAGGTGCCTGCAAACCCAGAACTGGCCATTAGTTCTAGCTGGTGCTGCTTGAGCTACAAAGATGATTGATTCACAGTCCTCTAAGGTAGGACGTCCTATGGAGAAAGGTTTGGCGGTCTAGCCCAAACACACTTAATTCTGGTCCCAGCATTGAATTACTGCAGAGCAGTCATTGAGGACCAATGGGCAGGATTTCCCCCACCCCTATATTTTTAGCTGTGAGTGCTGGGAAACAAACTGTCCATAAAATCCATCCCATAGAGATAGTTATTTCATTGTGCCAGATTTTCACTACTGAAGTGGATAGCTTGGCTTGGGAAATTTTCCAGTTTGGCAGACCTGCATTGGTTAAATCACCAATTTTCACACTCGGGGGCAGGTGTGGGACAGACTTAGGCCCATAGATCACTGCACGTAGATCATTGTTAAGCGTACTGGTGAACGAGTGTTGACTTGGGCAGGTTAGAAATCCCATCACTGTCCTCTGGGTTTGTGATTCGTTTGTTTTCAGAATTCCTAATCTCACCTTTCACATGCAAGCAACACCCCTCCAGCTCTTCCAGGGCAACTCATGCTCCCACACACCACCAAGTCTTCTTATTCATCTTCATGTCCCCATGCCACCTCCATAACTACTAACCAGTATTTACCATGGGCACAGAGCCGAAGCCATGTGGAAATGAAAAATTCAACCTCTCATTACCTAATACAGCTCTCACCCAGAAACAGTTGACAATAATCAAAAGTCCCATCTTTGAAACATACTCAAAGCTTGTAAATGTCCACCTGTTATAAAAACAAACTTCATTTCTGTACACACAAAGATAACTAATCTTTTAATAACCTCTTTAAGTTGTCAAACTGTCCCCCTAATGAGGTAATGCTTTTATCATTTTTGAATCACGCCCATTCACAGCGACCTGTAGTCACAGGACTTGATAAATGTCAACAATGTCTATTGAAACTGTGGAACTGTTAATCATGTTTATTCTTCTAATGTGCACCAGATGATCTGTCAATCAAAGCAGTTCAACAGTCACCTTCTCTAACAGCTTCAGCTTGTTCTTTTTCTCCCCAAGTTTAAATGATGAGGGACCTTAAGACCCAACGATGGTGACATAAATGGATTTCATCTACCCTTTCCAAGCAATTATGTCTTCATTTGTGACATCCTGTTGTTGCCCTCAGAATAGCCAAAATGGGATCTGCTTGAACTCAGGACTATTTTCAAATGATCTTGCTGGTTTCACATTTCGAGTTTGTGAGATTCAGACTCTACCAACTCCCCATCTCAGCATCTGGGGTCTGTTCAAAAGTGCGTCGGGCGTTCTGCATCCAGACACTGCTGCCATTTTTGAAGGTCTCTGATGTTGATTGGACTCTTTAAAAATCTGACCCACTGTCTTTGAAATACACTTTTCATTGTCTACAAAATCATGTCAATGGGACACAACTTTCTTCGAAGGTATGTGCCAATTATTTTTACTCATTTTCATATGATGATTGGTTCTAAGTCAGATAACATCCTAACTAGCCATTTGCTGAAAATAATGCATGATTTTTCTGCTGAGAATGAGAGAGAAAAGAGAAGACATCACTTACAATGGAATGTATTTTTACATAAATATTATCATGTACAAAATTTAATTTATGATATTATGATCACATATTAGAAGGTAATGCAAAAACAATAATTACTACATACCTGTTTTACATTGATTAAAAAGTAGATGTCTGTAAGTAATTACAAACCAATGAACTGATGAATGAAAGCAAAACCTTTATCATAATTCTTAGATGAGACTACACTTTAAAATCGCTAACAGCTTTTCATAATCTGAACTTCATGAAAATGTACAGTATATCCTTTAAATTACAACATTTGGATTTGGGGGGTACATTGCATACTTTCAAAATTTACTTCTAACATGAAACTTGGAGTGCAGTAATGGCTGGGGAAGACAGTAAATTGACTTAATGACAACATAGTCAAGCTGTTGGAATGGGCAGGTGCACGGACCATGGAAGACTAATAAGAATAATGTAACTGAATACATTTTGTAGGAAGAAAATGAAAATTGGTATATGCAAAATGATCCAATTTTAAAGGTGTTGTAGGAAGACAGAGACATGGGGGGAGCGGGGTGAGGAGGAGGATGGGTTGGGGCACGAATCTTTAAAGTTGTTAAGTCAAACCAATTAACAATTCAAATAAAATTCCAGGCAAAATAAATACATGTAAAAGTCAGAAAGTTATGCTAACCTTATACAAAAACGCAGTTCAGCTCCAACTGGAACATTGTATGTGGAATCTTCAGAGAGGAAACAGAACAGATGTGTTGGAATGGTTCCAAAGATATCGCTGTCACATGGATAAACTGGAAAGCTAGGCATGTTCTTCTTAGATCAAAGAAGGTTAAGAGGACACGTGAGAATGGTGTTCACAATCAAAGAGATTAATTAGATATAAGGTGGTTAGGAAAAGAAATAAAAGTGACATAAGGAAAATGTGCTCACGCAATGAATGGTTAGCATTAGTATTGCATTGCCGAACAGCATGTTGGATGTAGGTTCAAAAGGATAAATACATGAAGGAGTAAAAATTTCAAGGATGTGGGAAAGGTGTGGGACAGTGAATCTAATTGAATTTTGTTTCAAAGTAGTTGATAGAGACTCAATGGGCCAAATAATTGCATTATGTGTATATTATTCTATTTTCTTATGACTTATAAACATTTCTCCAGGCTGTCAGATCTTTTGTACAAACCATCAACATCTCAGTAACAAATAAATATAGGAGGATATATGGGGGAGGTGATGGTGTATTGATATAGTCGCTGATTTAGTAACGATAAGACTGAAGCATTTGCAACAATCTTCAGCCAGATGTGCTGAATGGATGACCCATCTTGGCCTTCTTCAGAGGTGCCCAGCTTCACTGATAGCAGTAGTCACCCAATTTGTTCCACTCCGTTTAGTGTCCCAAAACATCTGGAGGCAATGCATCCTACAAGGCTATGATTCCTGACAACATTTCGGCAAGAGTACTGAAGATTTGTGCTTCAGAGCTTGCAGCATCCCTAGCTAAGCACTTCCAGTACAGCCACTACTTTGGCAGTGATTCAACAATGTGGAAAATTGCCCGTGTATATCCTGTACACAAAAAGCAGAGCAAATACAACCCGACAAATTCCTGCCGTATCAGTCTATTCTCGATCAGAAGTAAAGTAACAGAAGATGTCATCGACAGTATTATTAAGCTGCATTTCTTTAGGAATAAACTGCTTAGTGATGTTTGGATAGGATTCCACCAGGGTCATTCAGCTCCTGACATTCTTAGTTTCAATACAGACAAAAGAGTTAAATTCCAGCATAAACAGCACTGAATCAGCACAATCAGCTGTGGGTTACCATTGACTAGAAACTGAAGTGGAGAAAGTGAGGACTGCAGATGCTGAAGATCAGAACTGAAAATGTGTTGCTGGAAAAGCGCAGCAGGTCAGGCAGCATCCAAGGAGCAGGAGAATCGATGTTTTGGGCATGAGACCTTCTTCAGGAAGCCCTTCTTCATTCCTGAAGAAGGGCTCATGCCCGAAACAGGCGTAAAACCTGAGCCTACACCTCGCCCCTTCCTCCATGCAAGGGCCCAAACGATCCTTCTACATCCAGCAGAGATTTTCATGCACCTCCAAACATCTCATCTACTGTCTTGATGTGGTCTCCTCTACATTGGGGAGACAGGACCCCAACTTGTGAAACATTTCAGAGAACATCTCCGGGACACGTGCACCAAACAACCCCACCACAGCTGAACACTTCAACTCCACCTCCCACTCTGCCAAGGACATGCAAGCCTTAGTCTCCTCCACTGCCAAATTCTAGCCATTCGATGCCTGGAGGAAGAATACCTCATCTTCCGCCTTGGGACACTCTAACCACACAGGATCAGTGTCGATTTCACCAGTTTCCTGATCTCCCCTGCCCCCACCTTATCCCAGATCCAACCCTCCAACTGACCACCATCTTCTTGAACTCTCCTACCTGTCCACCTTCCTTCCCACCTATCTGCTCCACCCTCCACTTTGACCTATCACCATCACCCCCCACCTTTATCTACCTATCACATTCCTGGCTACCTTCCTTCCAGTCCACATCTCCTCCCATTTATCTCCCAGCCTGCTTTGGACCCCCCCATCCTCCCCCACACACACCACATTCCTGATGAAGAGCTTATGCTCGAAACATTGGCTCTCCTGCTCCTCGGATGCTGCCTGACTGGCTGCGCTCTTCCAGCACCACACCTTTTGACTCTAGCCATATAAATGCTGCAATTACAAGAATATGCCAGTGCCTAAGAATCCTGCAGCAAGTTACTCACCTCCTGACACACAAAGCCTGTCCACCATCTATAAGGTATGAGTCAGAGTACAATGGAATACACTCCAATTGCCTGAATGAATGCAACTCTATTGAGATTCAAGAAGCATCCAGAACTAAGCAGACCACTTAATTGGCATCACATCCATAAACATTCACTCCTTCCACCACCAACACTCAGTAGCAGCAGTATGTACCATCTAGGTAATAGACAATAGACAATCGGTGCAGGAGTAGGCCATTCTGCCCTTCGAGCCTGCACCACCAAGATGCACTGCAGAAATTCACCAAGGTTTCTTAGACAGCACTTTGCAAACTTTTGACCACTATCATGTAAAACAAAAGCAGCAAATATATGGGAACACAACCACCTCCAAGATCCCTTCCAAGCCACTCACCATCCAAACTTGGAAATATATTGCCATTTTCTTCAGTGTCACTGTATCATGGAACACCCTCCCTTATGGCATTGTGGATCTACCTCTGCCAAACATATTTTTAAAAAATTCATTCATAGTATGTGGGCCAGGCCAACATTTATTGCCCATCCCTAATTGTCCGAGAAGGCAGTTAAGTGTAAATCACATTGCAGTGGGTCTGGAGTCACACAGAGGCCAGATCAGGTAAGGATAGCAATTTCCTTCCTTAAAAGTCATTAGTGAACCAGATCAGTTTTCCAACAATTGACAATGGTTTCATGGTCATCATTAGGCTCTTAATTCCAGACTTCTACTGGATTCAATTTCTACCATCTCTCATGGTAGGATTCAAATCTGTGCTCCCAGAACAATACCTGGGTCTCTGGATTAATAGTCTATTCACAATACCACTAGTCCATCACCAAATGGGTTGCAGCTGCTTAAGACAGCTCACCATCACCTACTCATGGGCATTAGGAATAGGCAATGAATATTGGCCCAGTCAGCATGAATACAAGAAATAAATGGAAAGAAGACTATTGGGTTCAGATTCACAAATACCATTCATAATGCTGAAAATAACCAAGATATTCTAGTTCTTATATATATGCATATGCAGGTAGAAACTGGTTGTCCTGATTTCTGAATGCAAAGAACAATTTTTGGGGAGCATCATCACCTGACTGAGACTTGCATTATCAGCTGTGCCATACTGGAGAAGGGAATTTGAGACATTCTGTTCAGTCAATAAAACTGATGATAAGCACTTTGCAAAGGAAAGTTATTGAAATGAAGCCTGGAGATAAAAATATGAGTCTATTTGGGGCCTCCTGTTTGGCACACATGCTGCCTATGTTACCTTGATGATATTCTCAAAAGGAGGACCAGATACATTTCTACCAAATAGACCACAAAAGCAGTGGCTCAAATGAAGTGAATCATTGTTTAGGTTGCATTAGATATACTGTGTTCCATTTTGAAGGTCCTACTTCAACAAAGATGTCAAAGATACAAAGTGTACAAAGGAAATTGACTGAGAAAATAACTACATTGGATGAGGGGCTTTAATTGTAAGGGTGAATGAGAGACATTTCATCTTTTTCATTAAAAGGTTAAAGGAGGTTTGATAGTGCAGTTCAAAATCATAAAGGATTTTAATATGCTCCATTGGGATCAAATGGGGAGCTGGTTTACAACTAGAGTCAGTTTAGGGTTGATAAGGGACAAGCAGATTTGTAAATCACAAACCTAAAAGCCTGGGCTTTTTCCAATCTGGGGCCTCTTTTAAATGTAACCACTTCACTTCCAATGAAAATGCACAGCAATGGCCCATAAGGAAAGTGATGTATCAGAAAAGTCTTGGGAAGCTGCTTCCAGCAGAAAGAAAGTTTAGGATGACGGCAATGTAGTTGTTCTACCTCAAACCTTGGAAAGGAGATGAGCTAATTTAAATATTGTGACACAATTATCTGAGTGTTTGAATTGGCCAAAGGCTGAGGTGAAAATAAATGAAGGGGTGGGACAGATTGGTGGTTGAACTTTATAATGAAATGTGTTTACTCTTGTTACTGATTAAGTCAGTATTGGTATATGGAAATGAAGATGATTGTGTTCAAACCATTTGGGTGGAAGAAAGGCATTCTTCCTTAACAAAAGGAAAAAGATTGGAAGGTTGGCAATTACTGTCACAGTTTCAGACCAGTAATAAAACAGCATTACCATCTGTGCTTTGTGTAAGGAAGAAACAATCCAAAACGTTACCAACAACATAAAAGTGAATATCCTTTTGGTGAAGAATTCATAGAAGTTCTAGGTGTAGAACTTTAGACTTACAATGTAACTTATTAATATTTAATAGGTGTGATTGTTTATCAAAGGGAGAATTATTAACACTTTGGACTGGAAATTATTCTCAGAGTCAGACATCATTGGCATTATAAAGACATGTTTTGCAATGAAAACCATGCTACATAAGTATGAATAATATTGGCCCAGATTTTGTAGTGGTAATGGTGGCATTTAATGCCCTTATTCTGCTGAAACTGACCGCAGGTCCATATGTATAAACTTAAACACAAAGATCCAGAAGTTATTGTCAGTGATTTGATGTTGCACCAGAGCTGTGCTGTTCAATTCTTTACAGAATGCAACGTACTCGAAATCATTCAACTGAAAAGAACTTTTCTTATCACACAAACAGTCTTGCTATACAAATGGTGGAAATGGTTATCCTGGAGCAATAACTGGGATTTAACAGCATACTAAATTCATAATTACTGCTGAACAAGTACTAAAATGTAATGCATTTTCAATGTTACATTAAATTTCTCTATTATGATTAAAAATCCACTTTTTAAATCACTTTTTAAAAGTTATTTCATGATAGTTGTACATTAATATATAATCTCGATCCAAAATTATTATTTTACTCTGCAATATGACAGTCAAAATTAAGTATGATGAGTGCATTTGATTTCCTGGTTTGCTGTTTGTGAGAGTTCTTCAATGTGATTAGATGGTCCAGCTTAATAATACCAACATTGATGGACATCCGAATGTGCTCTTGACTTGGCAGCAGACTCAAACTGATGCCCAGAAATGAAAACCACATTGCAGAGATCAATGGATCTTTGTGAACTTACTTTGAGTTTGATGATAAGTTCCAATGCTTTGACACTGACTGCAAAATCTGGGCTGTTGTGGTTCATGATTTCAAAATGATAGATAAAAACTTTCAGTTAGTTATCGACAACCAATAATCTGCTATCAGCTGGCTCTAATTTTACAGCGTAGCCCCAATTCATTTATATTTAATTATCCAATTCAGTTATTTCACATGGAAACAATAAGAGTACAGTAAATATTTGCTAGTTTTGGAATGAATTGCTTTAACCTACTTTGTAAGCTGGATTTCTAAATCACTTTTCAACATTAATGGGAGTCATTTTGGGAACCTAATAATCAGTTTAATAAACAGCAAAATGAAATCATATCTGAAGGATGTTTTCAAAAAGTTCAAGTTGCTCCTCAGTTAATTTGAGATCCTCTTCAAGTTCTTTTTGTTTGATTAGTAAAGCTTTTCTCATTTGGATAAAATATTCACAGTGCTGAAGCTGTTCCTTAGTGAGGTAGTTTGTTAGGATACTGAAGATCACTCGTTCCCGGTGGTCTTGATGTTCCTTCAGTCCTCTGGCATCTTCATGCTGGCGAGAGAGTGTCCGGTGCCTTTCATTCAATGATTTCTAAGAAAACAGAACATCTTTTTAACCAGAAAACCATTTGCTGTTAGTGGCTGTAGTAAGTCAGACAATGTGCTGTGTTATATGCATAGGAACATTCTACTATATGAAACAAAACATGTGATTCTGCCTTTAAAGAGAAGTTGTCTTAAAGTCATGATTTGGAGGTGCTGGTGTTGGACTGGGGTGTAAAGAGTTTAAACTCACACAACACCAGGTTATAGTCCAACAGGTTTATTTGGAAGCACTAGCTTTCGCAGCGCCGCTCCTTCATCGGGTGGTTGTGGAGGTTAAGATCATGCTCACAGAATTTATAGCCAAAGAGATCCAATGTCATGGAGATGTGATACAGTAAACAATCTTAGATTTAAACTTTCATCTTTTATAATGGGATATGCTGGTTTCTGTTCTTTGATATGTAAATCCCAGAGCTTCTTTTAAATTACATTCTCAAAATAGCTCAGGTTTTTAAACAATAGGAGTGAAGTCTGTCTGTGTCCCAATGCTATGTCAGACTGACAAACCATCTGTATAGTTTAACCCATCACACATACATACACATACACACATATACACATACATTCTATCACGTGCACACACTCACATGTACACTCAATCTGTCGCTTCCACATGCGCACACATATAAGCTTATGGGGTGAATTTGTTTCTGCAGAATTACATTCCAGTTGCTCAAAAACTTCATGAATCCATGTAAAATTCTGTAAAGCTATGCAGAAGGTTTGTCAGTCTGACATAGCATTGGGACACAGTTAGGCTCCACACTGATTGTTTAAAAAGCTGAGCTATCTTGAGAATGATTTGGAGGTGCCAGTGTTAGACTGGGGTGGACAAAGTTAAAAAACATACAACACCGGGTTATAGTCCACCTGCTCCTTCATCAGGTGGTTGTAGAGTATAAGATCGTAGGACACAGTATTAATAGCAAAAGTTTACAGTGTGATGTAACTAAAATTATATATTGAAAAACACCTGGATTGTTTGTTAAGTCTCTTAGCTTTTAGAATGACCGTGCTGGTTTCAGTTCTTTCATACGTAAATCCCAGAACTTTTTTAAAGTTACATTCTCAAGTAAACGTTGACAATAGGTGCCATATTGGCACAGATAACGCATTGAAGGTGTGAGGTGCCCTGTGTGAGACTGCCTGTGCCCCAATGTTCAGACTGATTCTAATCTAAAAAAGGGATTTACAGAATCTTACATGGATTCATGCAGTTTTTGAGCAAAACAAAATGCAATTCTGCAAGTACAAAAGTTGAATGTCTTAAATATAAATGTCTTAAAGTCGAATATCTCATCTGAAAGTGTACTGCTGACAATGTTGTACTTCCTCAGTGCTGCATTAGTTCTGAGCATTTACAAAGTATCTCATCGTTATTCACAGTTAGTAGTTCACTGATAGTTTGAAAAACAATGGTGGTTTCATAGATTTGGCAGCACTGTGGAAGTATCCTAGGGCTTAGCAGAACAGAAGGGTGTAATATAGGTTTCAGCCTGTTATAAACTTTAATGAGGTGTGGAAATAGTAAATCAGATAATGCAATGTAACAACATTGGGTCAGCTATCTGCATTTGGTAACAACATACAATGGAATCATAGGATATTTCCATTGTGCAATAATAGTAAAAACCACGGCAATCTTGAGAAGGAGCATTCCCAAATTCATTCAGTGTGGTTAAAGAATGGGGAGCACTTTGCAGGTCTGAACACACAGGCAATTCCTCAACATTTCAAAAAATATGCTCTGGCTCCTTTTACATTCACCTCATTGGGTTAATCTTGTTTCAGTGTTTTATCCAAACAAAAATCTGACCACTCTGCAACACTTATAATAGTCTTAAAAACTGAATATTTATCAATATCAGTGATGTTGTAATTTTACACACCAAGATCAGCAGCATATATTTTGAAATCTTCAAGTGTCTTACACAGTTTCTTTGTTATACATTAAAGTTATAAACTTCCAGAATCTTTCAACCAAATTTCTATTCTTTAGCAAAATGCTGGCTAATGTGAGAAAGGCCAGAGGATGCTGATTAAATTTGAGTTTGGTTCTGGTTTGTTTTATCTCTCATTTCATCTTGCCATCAGATTTTTCCAGTGATCATTTGAATAAGTTTATGAGAAAAGGTTAAAGACTCCAATTTCCTCAGCCAGCATTTTCAAATTAGGCATTAAGCTCTGATATACATTAATCAAATCAGCTTATGAGTTCTAAGAAGCCTAAGAATGTGATACTTTTAGGGTGACTTTCTTGTTCATTATTGCCCAGGAATGTTGATCCCTTCTCTAAGTAGTTGATGCAACATGTTTGACCTCTTTTCTTCACTAAGATTCATTACTGTGCTGCTAAACAGATTAGGGGAATCAACACCTGATGATGAAATAACAGCATGTGCTGATTCAGCTTGAATGCCACATTCAACTCTGTCAAAACATTTCAGAAGCATGAAGGCAGTCGTTCACAGAATATATGATTGCAACTCTAGGTTTTGGGGTGGAAATGCTTTTGATTCAGGTGAACACAAGTGGTCACGTCTTAATGACTTCTTAAAAATTCACAAACTCAGGTACTTCACATCCATGCCATGCTTGCAGCCAGAATCAATTTATCCAGTTGATGCATATTTGCAATTTGGCTAATTGAATTATTTCTTAACTATGTTGGGACATGTTATAGATTCATAGAGTCATAGAGATGTACAGCACGGAAACAGACCCTTCGGTCCAACCCGTCCATGCCAACCAGATATCCCAACCCAATCTAGTTCCACCTGCCAGCACCTGGTCCATATCCCTTCAAAGCCTTCCTCTTCATATACCCATCCAAACGCCTCTTAAATGTTGCAATTGTACCAGCCTCCACCATATCCTCTGGCAGCTCATTCCATACACGTACCATCCTCTGCATGAAAATGTTGCCCCTTAGGACTCTTTTATATCTTTCCTCTCTCACCCTAAACCTATGCCCTCTAGTTCTGGACTCCTCGACCACAGGGAAAAGACTTTGCCTATTTATCCTATCCATGCCCCTCATAATTTTGTAGATCTCTATGAGGTCTCCCCTCAGCTCCAGGGAAAACAGACCCAGCCTGTTCAGCTTCTCCTTATAGCTCAAATCCTCCAACCCTGGCAACATCCTTGTAAATCTTTTCTGAACCCTTTCAAGTTTCACAACATCTTTCCAATAGGAAAGAGACCAGAATTGCACACAATACTCCAACAGTGGCCTAACCAATGTCCTGTACAGCCGCAACATGACCTCCCAACTCTTGTACTCAATACTCTGACCAATAAAGGAAAGCATACCAAATGCCTTCTTCACCCTCCTATCTACCTGTGACCCCACTTTCAAGGAGCTATGAACCTGCACTCCAAGGTCTCTTTCTTCAGCAACCTTCCCTAGGACCTTACCATTAAGTGTATAACTCCTACTAAGATTTGCTTTCCCAAAATGCAACACTTCGCATTTATCTGAATTAAACTCCATCTGCCACTTCTCAGCCCATTGACCCATCTGGTCCAGATCCTGTTGTAATCTGAGGTAACCACTGTCCACTACACCTCCAATTTTGGTGTCATCTGCAAACTTACTAACTGTACCTCTTATGCTCGCATCCAAATCATTTATGTAAATGACAAAAAATAGAGGACCCAGCACTGATTCTTTATGGCACTCCACTGGTCACAGGCCTCCAGTCTGAAAAACAACCCTCCACCATCACCCTCTGTCTTCTACCTTTGAGCCAGTTCTGTATCCAAAGGGCTTGTTCTCCCTGTATTCCATGAGATCTAACCTTGCTAATCAGTCTCCCATGGGGAACCTTGTCGAACGCCTTACTGAAGTCCAGACAGATCACATCTACTGCTCTGCCCTCATCAATCTTCTTTGTTACTTCTTCAAAAAACTCATAAAGTTTGTGGGACATGATTTCCCACGCACAAATTCATGCTGACTATCCCTAATCAGTCCTTGCCTTTCCAAATACATGTACATCTTATCCCTCAGGATTCCCTCCAACAACTTTCCCACCACTGAGGTCAGGCTCACCGGTCTATAGTTCCCTGGCTTGTCTTTACCGCCCTTCTTAAACTGTGGCACTACGTTAGCCAACCTCCAGTCTTCAGGCACCTCACCTGTGACTATCGATGATACAAATATCTCAGCAAGAGGCCCAGCAATCACTTCTCTAGCTTCCCACAGAGTTCTCGGGTACACCTGATCAGGTCCTTTGGATTTATCCACCTTTACCCTTTTCAAAATATCCAGCACTTCCTCCTCTGTAATCTGGACATTTTGCTAGATGTCACCATCTATTTCCCTACAGTCTATATCTTCCATATTTGTTTTATTCGTTTACATTTTAGTACTGAAATTATTCTTTTCATAATCACAAATGCTTTTTGTGTGACTGCAGCAATGATAAACTGCTTGAATTTCTTAACCTAGTTGATCACACTATCTGGCAACACTCCATGGCCACTTCCCTCCCTATCCTGTAATCTCTTCCAACACCATAATACTCCAAGATATCTGCACTCATTTATTCTAGTTTCTTGAGCATCCCTCTCTGATTTAAACCATTCTGACACAGATGGCCATGTCAGCAGCTACCTATGTCCTAAGCTCTGGAATTCCTTTACTACACTTTTTTACCTTTCTAACTCACTTTCCTCCTTTATAACACGTTTGTTTGATTAAATTTTTAGTCATCTGGCATAATATCAGCTGTATGTCGTTATGTGAAATTATCATATTATAAAACTTTAGGATATTTTATACATTAAATCAAAAGGGCACTGTAGAAATATGTTTTCTCAATATAGCTATATTTTTATATCAATACAGCTGCTGACATAATTTGTTAGTGCATGAAGTAATCGAAGTTCTACACTATTCTTATCTGCCATATGTTCCTCCATTGTGCTGCATGCTTATATTATTTGGGACATTAAAACATTTAACCTGACACCACTCCTAATTTCGGTATGTATAGTAACATGTAACAGTCTAGCAACAATAACAACTTTGAAAAGTTAAGTAAAGTTCTTCTTTCTGATCAATAACAATTTCTGGTTTTCTGTCATTTATTGCTGAAAAAAGACACATTTGGTCTCAACTTTTCACCTTGCACTCAAGAGGACAATTCACATGAATTACCAAAGTAAAGGTAAACAGCCTTTATAGAACGTGCGAGGAGAATTCTAATTAGTTGTCAAGTGAACTCTGATTGCTAAAGCCTTTGCCACAGAAACTGGACCAGTTAATGATGACTGACAGTTAACACCCAGACATTGTTTAAATTGTAAATGACATAGCTTGATTCTGATTAATTAAGGGATTGCCATAATAAATGAACTCGACAATGTTTACCACCTATTTTCTAAAGCTGAAATATACAGTGTGTCCAGGTACACAATCCTTTATCCATACCTTTGGGGTCAGTTGGTTTTCAGAATTTGAAATTTTTCGGATTTTGGAATAAGTGACAGTTTAACAGTCATAGAGTCATAGAGACATACAGAACAGAAACAAACCATTCGGTCCAACCCATCAATGCTGACCAGATATCCCAACCCAATCTAGTTCCGCCTGCCAGCATCTGGCTCATACATTCCAAACCCTTCCTATTCATATATTCATCCAGATGCCTTTTAAATTTTGCAATTGTACTAGCCTCCACTACTTTCTTTGGCAGCTCATTCCATACACGTACCACCCGCTGCGTGAAAAAGTTGCCCCTTAGGTCTTTTATATCTTTCCCCGCACACCCTAAACCTATGCCCTCTAGTTCTGGCCTCCCCCAGCCCAGAGAAAAGACTATGTCTATTTATCCTAATTATGCCCCTCATGATTTTATAAATCTCTATAAGGTCACCCCTCAGCCTCCAACATTCCAGGGAAAGCAACCCCAGACTACTCAACCTCATCTTTCCGATAGGAAGGAGACCATAACTGCACGAAATATTCCAACAGTGGCCTAACCAATGTCCTGTATGGCTGCAACATGACCTCCCAACTCCTATACTCAGTACTCTGACCAATAAAGGAAAGCATACCAAATGCCTTCTTCACTATTCTATCTAACTGTGACTCCACTTTCAAGGAGCTATGAACTCCAAGGTCTCTTTGTTCATCAATACTTTCTAGGACTTTACCATTAAGTGTATAAGTCCTGCTAAGATTTGCTTTCCCAAAATGCAGCCTCTCACATTTATCTCAATTAAACTCCATCTGCCAATTCTCAGCCCAATTGGCCCATCTGATCAAGTTCCCATTGTAATCTGAGGTAACCTTCCTTGCTGTCCACTACACTTCCAATTTTGGTGTCATCTGCAAACTTATTAACTATACCTCTTATACTCACATCTAAATCATTTATATCAATGATGAAAAATAGTGGACCCAGCACTGATCCTTGTGGCATTCCACTGGTCACAGGCCTCCAGTCTGAAAAACAACCCTTCACCACCACCCTCTGTCACCTACCTTTGAGCCAGTTCTGTATCCAAATGGCTAGTTCTCCCTGTATTCCATGAGATTTAACCTTGCCAACCAGTCTCCCGTGGGGAACCTTGTCGAACACCTTACTGAAGTCCAAATGGATCATGTCTACCACCCTGCCCTCATTAATCCTCTTTGTAACTTTTTCAAAAATTCAATCAACTTTGTGAGACATGATTTCCCTCTCAAAAAGCCATGTTGACTATCCCTCCTCCGTCCTTGCTTTTGCAAACACATGTCCCTCCTGTCCCTCAGGATTCTCTCCAACAACTTGCCCACCACTGACATCAGGCTCACTGGTCCATAGTTCTTTGGTTTGTCCTTACTACCTTTCTTAAACAGTTGCATCACATTAGCCAACCTCCAGTCTTCCGGCACCTCACCTTTGACTATTGATGATACAAATATCTCAGCAACAGGCCTAGCAATCATTTCCCTAGCTTCCCACAAAGGTTCTAAGGTACACCTGATCAGGTCCTGTCGATTTATCCACTTTTATGCATTTCAAGACATCCAGCACTTGGTGAAATAAAAAAATTCTTACTGAACAGCTGACTAACCTGAAAGTACTATGAGCGCTGAGATAGACTATGCCTGCCAGTGCTAGACCATGCTCCACATCACACCTGAGTGACATGGAGTGGTTGTGGAGTTGGATTTACTGTTTGCAGTCCAAACAACCTTGTTATGGAGAAAAAACTTCATGAAAAAGACTTCCGATTTTGAAACTTTTCGGATTTCGGGTAAAGGATTGTATAGCTGTACTTGTGCTTTCTATTTGGATAGACAGGGCTCTATGTATTAACAGGGGAGATGGTGGCATACTGACATTTAACCATGTCCACATCGTATGGAAGATTACAGGAAAAATATAAGGAGCCTTCATTATTACACACAAGTACACCACATTGCAAGCCTGGACAAGAAGCTGTGTTGAGGGAGGATATTCCCGGAAATGCATCCAGGGAAGTTATTTGGGTGGAACTGAGAAATAAGAAAGGGATGATAACCTGATTGGGATTGTATTATAGATCCCCTAATAGTCAGAGGGAAATTGAGAAACAAACTTTTCAGGATATCTCAGCTATCTGTAAGATGAATAGGGTAGTTATGGAAGGGGATTTTAACTTTCCAAACATATTCTGGGACTGCCATAGTGTTAAAGGTTTAGATGGAGAGAAATTTCTTAAGTGCGTACAAGACAATTTTTTGATTCAGTATGTGGATGTACCTACTAGAGATGGTGCAAAACTTGACCTACTCTTGGGAAATAAGGCAGGGCAGGTGACTGAGGTGTCTGTGGGGGAGCACTTTGTGGCCAGCGACCATAATTCTATTTGTTTTAAAATCGTGATGGAAAAGGATAGACCAGATCTAAAAGTTGAAGTTCTAAATTGGAGAAAGGCAAATTTTGACAGTATTAGGCAAGGACTTTCGAAAGCTTGTAGGCAGATGTTCGCAGGTAAAGGGACGGCTGGAAAATGGGAAGCCTTCAGAAATGAGATCACGAGAATCCAGAGAAAGTATATTCCTGTCAGGGTGAAAGGAAAGGCTGGTAGGTATAGGGAATGCTGGATGACTAAAGAAATTGAGGGTTTGGTTAAGAAAAAGAAGGAGGTCATGTTGCGGCTGTACAGGACATTGGTTAGGCCACTGTTGGAGTATTGCATGCAATTCTGGTCTCCTTCCTATTGAAAAGATGTTGTGAAACTTGAAAGTACTGTACAGTATTTTGTTCATGTCCCAATTATGCCTTCCTCTGTACTTTAATTACCACAAGAAGGGGACACCAAAATCTACATAAATCAATTGCTAAAATCACTGGGAAATTTAAAATATTCTGGTAATAACAATTAGAATATTTTTATCTCCTAGGCTTTAGTAGTAGCTGAAGTAAAATGTCAAACTGAATATAACTTAATTATTATGACAAACCTTCTCTTCCACGTCAGTGGCCTCACTGACTTTACTCAGGGCACTTTCCACTCGCACCAGACGGCTAGATAGACACAGCAGCAAGTTCATCACCTTGTCCAGATCCTCAATGAATGTGTTGTATTTCTGGACTTCATTAGGCGTGCAGACTTCATTCACCCAGGCCTGGATGTCATCACCCAGTGTGCTATTTCTTTTGATATCCACATTTAAGCCAGCTTTAACTTCCTGAAGCTTTTGAAGTTTACATTTAATGGTGTTAATTAACTCCTTCTGGAAATAAAAAAGCAAAATAGCTTTTAACACGCACATTATTTTCAAATCTATTAGCAATTTTATATCTGTTTGAGAGTTGGCAGGCGTGCTTTTAATATGGGGCGTAAGAGCCACAAATGGGGATTAAAGCAAATGACAAACTGCCTGGTTCCTGCAACTTGAAGCCTGGAAGAATTTAACCATGGTGTCCATTTGAACTAGCAGTGAATGGGAATGCATCAAAAACACAGCAAAACTGCAGCCACTATTTATACTACCAGTGTCTCCTATACCTGCCAGGCAGTAGGTAGGACTGGAATGTGCTCCTTTGGTACAGATCCCAGGAAGAGGCAACAATATTGGATGAAGAGATCTGTGCATTATGGGCAACAAATCATGAATCTATTTAAAAGGTTTGAATTTTATAATTTTGCTGAAGGGGTACCTTGTCTTGAAGTTAGCGGCACATTTTCAGGAGTGTACTCATTCTGCTCAATATTAAAATATCAAAATATATACTTTTTTGTATTCACTCATGGTGTCGCTAGCTAGCCAGCATTTATTGCCTGTCCCTAGTTGTCTTGAAATATATAGAAACATATAAATTGCAAAGCAAAAAACGACCAAGGTGTACGTAGTTTGTCTTTTGCCAATTTGCCAGCCACATGATATCACCAGAAAGCAATACAGAAACAAACCTCTGTGTAACCAGCAGAGTATTGAGTACAGGAGTTGGGAGGTCACGTTGCGGCTGTACAGGACACTGGTTAGGCCACTGTTGGAATATTGCAAGAAATTCTGGTCTCCTTCCTATCAGAAAGATGTTGTGAAACTTGAAAGGGTTCAGAAAAAATTTACGAGGATGTTGCCAGGGTTGGAGGATTTGAGCTATAGGGAGCGGTTGAACAGGCTGGTGCTGTTTTCCTTGGAGTGTCGGAGGCTGAGGGGTGACCTTATAGAGGTTTACAAAATCATGAGGGGCATGACTAGGATAAGTAGACAAAGTCTTTTCCCTGGGATGGGGGAGTCCAGAACTAGAGGGCATAGGTTTAGGGTGAGAGGGGAAAGACATAAAAGAGACCTAAGGGGCAACGTTTTCACACAGAGGGTGGTACGTGTATGGAATGAGTTGCCAGAGGAAGTGGTGGAGGCTGGTACAATTGCAACACTTAAGAGGCATTTGAATGGGTATATGAATAGAAAAGATTTGGAGGGATATGGGCCGGGTGCTAGCAGGTGGGACTAGATTGGGTTGGGATATCTGGTCGGTATGGACTGTTGGACCGAAGGGTCTGTTTCCGTGCCGTACATCTCTATGACTCTATGACTCTAATAACTGACAGGAACTCTCTAATTTGGAACTGAGGGCATTTTGCTTTACTGTGTATAGGTGTACAGAAAAGCATTACAAAATGCCTTGATGTTCATCAATGTGCAGGGGCTAGTTGGAGCATTTTCTAATATATATGTCCCAGGATTACAGATTATTGCTTAATTCATTGAAAATTTCTACTTGCTTCTTGTGTTAATAATTACTGTGGAGCTGAGAGCTTGGTGTTCTGTAATTTGTTGAAGGGGTATCCTTCAAGTGTTAAATTCAGGATTTAAGAAATGCCCACAGTCAATAGAAGTAGATTAAGGTCTGGATAACTGCCGAGTCAAAATATCTCTGAAGACCTGTAAAAATGGTGGGGTCATCTTAGATTTAGATATCCACTTCCAGCAGATCTAAGTTTTGAAGACAATGGAAGAGGCTGGAGTATAAATCAGACATGCAGAAAACTCAAACCCAACAGAACCATTTTGAAATTAGCACTCTCAAAGAAGTTTCAGTTTTGGTTTTTCAAAGGCCTTAAATCTGCAATGTGCAGTCTTGAATTCATGGAGTCTGGTGCTAGAAAGATCACAGCAGGTCAGGTAGCATCTGAGGAGTAAGAGAGTTGATGTTTTGGGCTTGAGTCTTCATTAGGTCAAACCTGAAACACTGACTCTCTTGTTCCTCTGATGCTGCTTGACCTGTTGTACTTTATCCAGTGCCACACTTTATCGACTCTGATTCTGCAGCATCTATCGTCCTCACTATCTCCATCAATTCATGGAGGACGTTTAAATGCTGTTGCAGAGTAGACAAAATCTATCTATTATGGTGTGAAATATTTAAAATTTACAATGTGAAGGCATACTCTGTGTGCAACAAAATTAAAAACTCATCTATGACAAATATATTTATAATAAGAAAAGGTACAATCACTGTGGTTCTCTGATGAGAGAGAGTGAGAGAGAGAGAGAGAGAGAGAGAGAAAGAGAGAAAGAGAAAGAAAGAGAGACAACTGGTGATAAGCTGAACCTGAAGGTCAACATGCCTCATACAAAGGGTGACGTTGAGAAATAGGACCTTTGTAGTAAGCTCAGCCAGTGCAGGAATTGACCTCATGCTGTTGCTGTCAACTTAGCTAACTGACCCACATATTTCTGATAAAGCTACGCAGAAGAAATCCTCTCTCCTTGTTTGTATTGCTTTATTGGAAAACTATGTGGTATTATATTCATTTGAATGCAGTAGAGTACCTCCCAATAGTCAGAACTAACCATTTACATATGTTTACCTACTGAAAAGGCATTAGGACATTGTGAACTTTTTCCTTAAGAAAAGGCATGGCTCATACAAAATTAGCATGCTACATTAGAGATAATATTAGTGTATAAAATACTGGAATAGAGTGTAAGAAATGGGTTAACTGCTGCACATAGAATGTTCAGTGTTAGCTGACAGCTCCCCTCTTGGCTTCAGAGGAATAGCGTTGAGAGTGTGGTGCTGGAAAAGCACAGCAGGACAAGCAGCATCCAAGGAGCAGGAGAATCAACGTTTCGGGCAAGAGCCCTTTACCAAAAATGAGGCTTATGAACAGAGGGTGTGGAGAGATAAATAGGAGGGGGTGTGGGGCTGGGGGGAGGTAGCTGAGAGAGGAATGGTGTTGTACCAGGATCGCATAATTAACACTCACCTTCTTCTCTGTCGCATCACTTTGACACTCCATTTCACCCTTGGTGCTTTCTTGTTTTTGATTGATTTTCATTGATATTTCAGATTGGAAATTTGTGTTTGTTAGAAATGGGTGTGGATTATGTTGCTTGTCTCTAATGAAAAGAATAGGAACACAAAGTAGGGATTACATTTCCAAAGGACTGCATTAACACTCCAATTAAACTTACTGTAATTCTGTCATTTTAACATAAATTATTGGGAGAGAAGAGACTGGGTGTGAACTTATATTGTTTTGAATCTCTGACATGGGTTCAAATTCTTCTCAAATTACTGAGACCATACATCCTCTCTTAATGAGCAAGACATTCCTGAGTTAAGTACACTTGAGGGAGTCCTAGCCCAAGTGTTTAATAGGTATGAGCTACAGTATATAGCCGCTGATGAGTCAACACAATTCTCAAACTTTTTTAAGCACACAATAGCAATAGATCAGGTGGGAATTTCTTTGAACATGGGGTATTAGGCCATCTCAAGACTGCTCTATTATTGAAAGGGTCATGGCTGATCCTCACCCTCAGATTCACTCGTTTAGAGACAGAATAAAGGAGGACATCTGTTCATTCCGTTGTACCCTGACTGAGTTTCCTGGATCACAGGTAATCTGGCATATTGATGTGTTTAAGTACGTGAGGGAGAAAGGAAGAGAAGGATGATGGGGTTTGCTAAAGTAAAATGCAACACAAATACAGGAGTGGATGCACTGTAAAAGCTATGTAATTCTCTGTAAGATGGGCTACCACTGAAGGTAATTCTGTTAACACAGGCCAACGAGCTTGGCACTATTGCAACATGACTCCCAATGTCATGTCAGAACAGATGGCAAGAGAATTGAAGGTGATGCTATATGATCAGCAGTAAGTGTCCCTGCTGCCTACAATTTCAAATGACAATTTGGGTTTGGATTTTCTCAATTTAATTTAACTGGCTCTATGCCTGGTTTATGCCAGGCAGTGAATGTTAAAATAGAGCCTTAAATGCTGGATTTTTCTCTATAATTCCACCTGAAATTGTTTCTTAAATCAGAATGAAGGACAAAAAATTGGATGAGCAGGTCTGCCATTGCCAAATCACCCTGAACTCCATTTTTCTCACCTTGAAACTATCATGAGCTCAGCTGACCTTGTCTGCCACACTTAAGTGCTGGGGGTCCATCTTGTTGACTCATTTGTTCCCCAGTTTTCCCCTTGCTTGCCAATACCTACATCAGAAGGAATCTTAAATTGACAATCCCTACACTTCAAACTGAACCTCGATAATAGAACAATGGGCCCAAGAACTAGCTGGTAAAAGGTCATATTAAGTCTAATATCAGGAAACTATTGTTCACAAAATGATCCGTCGACATACAAGGATTTCTGTATCAGACAATAAAGATAATAATCCCGGAGTGATTTAACAAACAAATGCTGCGATGATGGTAACTATACTTTTTTTGGGATGGATAAGGTTAGATAGGTCTAATGACCATTCTCACATTGACATTCATCCTGAGAGTATCATAAAAATAACATCAAAGATTTTCAAGTCAATGTTATTCAGCAGAGTCCAGTGGCATATTCTTACCCATTTTCTGCAATCCATTTCCTTAACAGTGTGTGAGATACTAAATAATACAGATAAACATATCAATATCACATCTGTCTCTTCATTCATCTTGGAGAAAATTAAAAGAACACAGGGGAATTGCTGATGGATCCAAAATTCAATGATATCTGACAGTTGTAATAAATTATTAATCCTAAATAAGTTGTTGAAACACCAGTTATTACTTCTTGCTGTGTGCCATTGTGAGGGTGGGTTTTGCTACACCTGTCCTCAAATGTATATGATACCATGTGATGAGTGACACGTCACATAGCTGCTGCCTCTATTTACCCCCACCATTGGTTTACTGAGTGCATCTACTGATTTTGAGATTAGTTGGAACACAAAGGTACTATATTTTTCAGTTGTTCTCTGGTTCAGAATATATATTTCATTATCACTGTCATGTCAAAGTGACAGTGAGTGGACTTTTCTGTATGACATGGGTTGTGAATAACCCAAGGGATTAATCAATGATCACTTGGCATTTGAACAATTTCAAAGCACAACAAGTGAAGAAACATAGTGCTGCTTGCTTAAGTTTTAAACTTCATCCTGAGCTAAACAGAGATGTAGAAGCTCTGCAGTGGGGAGAAATTAGTTAAAGAAGGAAAATAGCATAACCTTTTCAAAGTTTGTGAGAAGATTTGTAGCTCGGGTGCTCGTTGCTGTGGTTCTGTTCGCCGAGCTGGAAGTTTTTGTTGCAAACGTTTCGTCCCCTGTCTAGGTGACATCCTCAGTGCTTGGGAGCCTCCTGTGAAGCGCTTCTGTGGTGTTTCCTCTGGCATTTATAGTGGCCTGTCCCTGCCGCTTCCGGTTGTCAGTTTCAGCTGTCCGCTGTAGTGGCTGGTATATTGGGTCCAGGTCTATGTGTTTGTTGATGGAGTTTGTGGATGAGTGCCAAGCTTCTAGGAATTCCCTGGCTGTTCTTTGTTTCGCTTGCCCTATAATGGTAGTGTTGGCCCAGTCATATTCATGTTGCTTGTCGTCTGCGTGTGTGGCTACTAGGGATAGCTGGTCATGTTGTTTCGTGGCTAGTTGATGTTCGTGGATGCGGATCATTAGCTGTCTTCCTGTTTGTCCTATATAGTGTTTTGTGCAGTCCATGCATGGGATTTTGTACACTACGTTAGTTTTGCTCATGCTGGGTATCGGGTCCCTAGTTTTGGTGAGTTGTTGTCTGAGAGTGGCTGTTGGTTTGTGTGCTGTTATAAGTCCTAGTGGTCGCAGACCAAGTCCTGAACTATGAAAGCAACCACCCCAATACACACAAACGAAGTTGCATCAAGACACTGTTCAAAAGGGCCACAACACACTGCAGCATACCAGAACTGCAAAAAGAGGAAGAGGAACACCTATACAAGGTATTCGCAAAAAACGGATATCCTCGCAATTTCATCAACAGATGCCTAAGGGAGGGACAACAGAATGAGGACATGCCGCAACCCAAAGGACTAGCCACACTACCATATGGGCCGGTATATTGGGTCCAGGTCGATATGTTTGTTGATGGAGAACGAAGGACCCGATACCCAGCATGAGCAAAACTAATGTAGTGTACAAAATTCCATGCAAGGACTGCACAAAACACTATATAGGACAAACAGGAAGACAGCTAACGATCCGCATCCACGAACATCAACTAGCCACGAAACAACACGACCAGCTATCCCTAGTAGCCACACACGCAGACGACAAGCAACACGAATATGACTGGGACAACACTACCATTATAGGGTAAGCAAAACAAAGAACAGCCAGGGAATTCCTAGAAGCTTGGCATTCATCCACAAACTCCATCAACAAACACATAGACCTGGACCCAATATACCGGCCACGACAACGGACAGCTGAAACTGACAACTGGAAGCGGCAGGGACAGGCCACTATAAATGCCGGAGGAAACACCACAGAAGCACTTCACAGGAGGCTCCCAGGCACTGAGGATGTCACCTAGACAGGGAACGAAACGTTTGCAACAAAAACTTCCAGCTCGGCAAACAGAACCACAGCAGCATAACCTTTTGTTTTGTGTCTACGGCCGACTTAACCTGAGCATACAAACACAGGCATCTCAGTGCAACCTAACAGTGAGTGTGACTTTGGAGCAGACAACAGTTAGTAAGTTTGCAGATGATACCAAACTTGAAGGTGTAGTGGACAGCGAACAAGGCTACCTCAGATTACAACAGGATCTGGACCAGATGGGCCAATGGGCTGAGAAGTGGCAGATGGAGTTTAATTCAGAAAATGCAAGGTGCTGTATTTTGGGAAAGCAAATCTTAGCAGGACTTATACACTTCATGGTAAGGTCCTCAGGAGTATTGCTGAACAAAGAGACCTTGGAGTGCAGGTTCATAGCTCCTTGAATGTGGAGTTGCAGGTAGATAGGATAGTGAAGAGGGCATTTGGTATGCTTTCTTTTATGGTCAGAGTATTGAGTACAGGAGTTGGGAGGTCATTTTGCGGCTGTACAGGACATTGGTTAGGCCACTGTTGGAATATTATGTGCAATTCTGGTCTCCTTCCTATTGGAAAGATGTTGTGAAACTTGGAAGGGTTCAGAAAAGGCTTACAAGGATGTTGCCAGGGATAGAGGGTTTGAGCTATAAGGAGAGGCTGAACAGGCTGGGGCTGATTTCCCTGGAGTCTCGGAGGCTGAGGGGTGATCTTATAGAGGTTTGCAAAATTATGAGGGGCATGGATAGGATAAATAGACAAAGTCTTTTCCCTGGGGTCAGGGAGTCCATAACTAGAGGGCAAAGAGTCATAGAGTCATAGAGATGTACAGCATGGAAACAGACCCTTTAGTCCAACCTGTCCATGCCGACCAGATATGCAAACCCAATCTAGTCCCACCTGCCAGCACCCGGCCCATATCCCTCCAAACCCTTCCTATTCATATACCCATCCAAATGCCTCTTAAATGTTGCAGCCTCCACCACTTCCTCTGGCAGCTCATTCCATACACGTACCAACCTCTGCATGAAAAAGTTGCCCCTTAGGTCTCTTTTATATCTTTCCCCTCTCACCCTAAACCTATGCCCTCTAGTTCTGGACTCCCCCACCCCAGGGAAAACTCTTTCTCTATTTATCCTATCCATGCCCCTCATAATTTTGTAAACCGCTATAAGGTCACCCCTCAGCCTCCTAACTCCAGGGAAAATAGCCCCAGCCTGTTCAGCATCTCCTTATAGCTCAAATCTTCCAACCCTGGCAACATCCTTGTAAATCTTTTCTGAACCCTTTCAAGTTTCACAACATCTTTCCAATAGGAAGGAGACCAGAATTGCACGCAATAATCCAACAGTGGCCTAACCAATGTCCTGTACAGCCGCAACATGACCTCAACTCCTGTACTCAATACTCTGACCAATAAAGGAAAGCATATCAAACGCCTTCTTCACTATCCTATCTACCTGCGATTCCACTTTCAAGGAGCTGTGAACCTGCACTCCAAGGTCTCTTTGTTCATCAACACTCCCTAGGACCTTACCATTAAGTGTATAACTCCTGCTAAGATTTGCTTTCCCAAAATGCAGCACCTCGCGTTTATCTGAATGAAACTCCATCTGCCACTTCTCAGCCCATTGGCCCATCTGGTCCAGATCCTGTTGTAATCTGAGGTAACCCTCTTCGCTGTCCACTCCACCTTCAAATTTGGTGTCATCTGCAAACTTACTAACTGTACCTCTTATGCTCGCATCCATATCATTTATATAAATGACAAAAAGTAGAGGACCCAACACCGATCCTTGTGGCACTCCACTGGTCACAGACCTCCAGTCTGAAAAACAACCCTCCACCACCACCCTCTGTCTTCTACCTTTGAGCCAGTTCTATATCCAAATGGCTAATTCTCTCTTTATTCCATGAGATCTAACCTTGCTAATCATGGGGAACCTTGTCGAACGCCTTACTGAAGTCCATATAGATCACATCTACTGCTCTGCCCTCATCAACCTTCTTTGTTACTTCTTCAAAAAGCTCAATCAAGTTTGGGTTTAGGGGTGAGAGGGGAAAGATATATAAGAGACCTAAGGGCAACTTTTTCACACAAGGGTGGTATGTGTATGGAATGAGCTGCCAGAGGAAGTGGTGGAAGCTGGTACAATTGCAACATTTAACAGGCATTTGGATGGGTATATGAATTGATACTGTTTGGAGGGATATTGGCCGGGTGCTGGCAGGTGAGACTAGATAGGTTGGGATATCTGGTTGGCATGGACGGTTTGGACCGAAGGGTACCTATGACTCTATGACTCTATAACTAAGAGTTAGGTGAGTAAGAGATTTGGGAAATAGGAGAAACAGGTGCTTTTTTTTTTTAATTTTCTTCACCATATTAAAGTTGGTTCTTACACTATTACAGGAGATGAGGATAGCTGTTGGGTGAGGATATCAGAAGTGGTCATGGTCCATTCTATTTCCAAGGTTCAAAGATAGTACAACAGCTGGTGTTAAGCTTCCTAAAATACATGAAAATTAATAATGGAATAAAATAATAAAGTAACAAATGAAAACACATTAAAAATGGTAGGACAGGTAACTTGTCATTGGAGCAACACATGGGAGTTCCTGGATGCCAGTATGATACAGGTTATACACGTCATCAGTAAATGTTTGTGGCTCAAGGAATTTCAGCTCAGAGTGGAGACCTGAGCTGCAAACACTGTGTCACATCAGTGAGGGGGAAAGTAACTTGAATATTTTGTACCAGTAGGCTGTCATACACATTAGAACAGGATCTTCTGATTGGTTACGTAGCCAGAGGCAGACGAGTGTGGTTGTAACTGAGGCAAGTAAGAGGACGCAGAGGACAGCAGTGCAGGAGCCTCAACCTTTGCAGTCTTTCAACAGGCTTGACATTCTTTCAGCTTGTTTGGATGAGAGTAGGGACTAAAGAGTGGTCGAGCTGACTGACCACTGCGGTACAAGAAGTCATTAAAATGGGAGGAGCAAAACAGAATGTAGTGGTAGTAGTAGACAGTATGGCCAAAGAGTTGAGACAATTCTCTGAAACAAAGAGTGAGAGTTCAAAAGACATTGTTTCCTGTCTGGTACTTGAGTTCAGAACACCTATTCAGGGCTGGAGAAGAATTTAAAGTAGTAGGGATGAGATTCAGTCAGTGTGGTCCATGGAGACAAAAACAGAACGAAAAAAGAAACCTCCAATTTTTTTTTTTCTGAAGAGCTTGGCATAAAATTAAGAAGCAGAACCTTAATGGTTATAAGCTTTGGATTATCACCTAAGGTACATTCAATTTGGCATTGGCAAGCAAGATTAGAGAATAAAAGCATAACTCAAAGACTGGTACAGTAGAACTAGGTTCCAGTGTGTAGGAAAATGGGGCTATACTGTTGGGACAGTCGACACCTGAACCATGCTCACACCAAAGTTCTATTGAGTAGCATAACTAGGGAAATAGAAAGGATTTTTAAATAAAATGTAGGAGGGGGGGGAGAATTCAAGATGGCAGTGATCTGAATAGATCAGCCTTGCTGAGCTCTGCACCTCAACCCAAGATAGTAATATTTTCTCACCCCCCCACCTTTTGGAAAAAATTATTGTTAAATGGTAAAACAACCATTTTAATCCTTTTTCAAGCATGCGAGGATAACTAAGGGAAAGCGAACGGCCAAGTCTCAACACTTGGGACACTCGAAAACAGTGGGTGGGCCTGAGACTGCAACTTGGAAAGCAGCTGTAGCTCCCTCTGCAGCTGTGAAAGAAGTGCCCACACAGCAGCACATCGGGGAGGAACTCGGAGCGATCCAACAGCTGATCCAGGAGATGGGGAAGGAGACTTGTAATCAACTGGAGCCCATCTCAGCCATGCTGCAAAAGCATGAGGAGGAGTTGGAAGGGCTCCGGAAGCGAGTTGAAGATGTTGAGCGGCAGACCGTGGCATCGGAGATTGAGGTTGAGTCCTCGGCGGGGCTGATCCATGCCCTAGAGAAGTAGGTTCAGACCCTGACTGACCGAGTTGATGACCTGGAAAATAGAGGTAGGAGGAAAAATATCTGAGTCGTCGGCCTGCCAGAGGGAGTAGAAGGTGGGCAGCCAGCAAGTTGTTTTTGAAGACTGGGCTGGGAATGTCTTGGCTGGGATGCCGAGGCGGACCGGGTGAAGGTTGACAGAGCTCACCGGACTGCGGTATGCAGATCCACTCAGTTATCTGCACCCCTGCCCGGCTCTGATACGACTTCAATGCTACAGGGATAAGCAGAGAGTCATGGAAACTTTTAGAAGGTTGGGGAGAGATCTGTAGGCCCTGACCTATCAGGGAACTAAGATAATGTTTTTTCAGGAATTTTCTGCAGCAGTGATTCATAAAAGGAATTCGTTTGATGAGGTTAAGAGAAGGTTAAAGGACCTCGACATTCAATATTCAAATAAGATACCCAGCGGTGCTTCGTATTACTTACGAGGAGACTGTGCAGATATTTCATTCCTTGGAGCAAGTCAAAAACTTCTTGGACACCTTAAAATAATGTAGATATATGTATGGACATGGACAACAGTGTCTGGGTTTTTTTTTGTTTTGCTTTTATTTCTTGTATTTTCACTCTTTTCCCAAAGAAGCTGTTGTTGGTGTTTGTTTCTCTGAGCTGGAGTAGTATTGATATATTGTGGTGGGTGGGCAGAGTGCTCACTGTTTTTGTTATACCTTTGTGTTTACAATGTCCTTTGTTTAGTTTCTTCCATTGCTTAGGTTTGGGATGTGGTTTGAGCTGGAAGTAGGGGATGGAGGTGTGTGGGAAATGCAAGCGTCCTCTGTGGGCAAAGTGTAGAGTCCCACATTAGGTACCTTCCGGGTTTTGTAGTTAGGTTTTTTTGTAAATAGACTCTATTAGTGTGCTTTTGAGTATGCTCAGCGTGTTGTAAGACAAATTCTTCCTCTCGGCAGGTCAAAGGTGATTGTAAAGGATCATGGTTAGCAGCATTCTTAAACAGTGCACCTGGAATACCAGAGGGATTCATTCACCATTTAAAAGAAAAATAGTGCTATTGACCCTTAAAAAGAAGAGTGTGGATGTTGCCCTGTTACAAGAGACTCATCTTAATGACAAGGAACACTTGAAGATACAGCAGGGTGGGTTTGATTGCTTGTTTTTCTCATCTTTTAGTACTAGGAATAGAGGAGTGATAATACTTGTCCGGAAGGGTCTCCCATTTAATTTAATAGATTGTGAGTATGGTCGGTTTGTTATTCTTAAGGCCCTTATTCATGGCGAGGAATATGTTCTTTTAAATGTCTACTGTCCCCCGGCCCACCCTCTTAAATTTCTGACTGATGCACTAAGCTGATGGCCTTGGCATCACAGCATATTATTATGGGGGGGAGGGGGGACTTTAATTGCCTTATGGATTCTGTGCTGGATAGAATGTCCAAAGGCCTCCCAAAGCTTTCTTCAAAATCTAAGCAGTTGGGTGATCTAGTGTGGACCTCAGGTTGGTAGATGTTTGGGGATGTTTACACCCTACGAGCAGGGATTTTACATTCTTTTCCACTCCTCATAAATGCCACAAAAGGATTGATTATTTCCTAACTCTGCGGCTTTTTTTTAGATTTGGGGTTCGATTGGAAATATTGCCATCTCAGATCATGCTGTGGCGTATTTAATGGTTAAGATTAAGGGTGATGTGATGGTGCTGGCGAATGGATCCCTTCATCCTCAAGGACGGCAAGTTTGTAGAATACTTCTCTCGGGAATTTGAAGCTTTTTTGGCCACCAACTCAGGTACAGCTAGTAATCTGTCCATTCTTTAGAAGACTGCTAAGGCATATGATAGAGGGATAATTATCTCATATTCTGCCAGCCAGAAGTGACAGAAGGGAGAGCAGGAACATCTGCTTGAGGACGACTGAAGGCAGCTGAGACTGCATATTACAGTAGACTGTCAGTGACTAAGCTGCAATAGATCACAGCTCTCCAATCCACCTTAAACACCATGCTAACGCGAAGCAGAGGGTGTTCAGCATGGTGATAGACTGGGTAAATACTTGGCATATTTGGTCAGGAAGAAGAATGTTTCCCAGTCTATTGCTTCTATTAGGGAAGGGAATGGGACTCTTACTTACGATGCTAAAAAGGTCAATGAGGCATTTTGGAGGTTTTCCTCTGAACTTTACCAGTCTAAGTGCTGTGAGGACATATGGGATAAAATGAAGTTTTTTTTAGGAATTTGGATCTTCCTGGTGTGTCTCTCCTTAGTGCTGCGCTAACTGCACAAGCGATACAGGAGGCAGTGAGGCAACTTCAACGTGGAAAGGCCCCTGGCCCTAATAGCTTGCCCTTTGAGTTTTAGAAAGAATTTGTAAACATACTCTCATGACCGATGCTAGACATGTATAACTATTCATATAGTTGAGATTTCTCTTATCTCTCTTATCCTCAAGAACGGGAAGAGTCGGAAGACTGTGCTTCTTACAGACCCATCTCGCTTTTAAACTCTGATTTTAAAATTTTATCCAACATTCTGGCATTGAGCTTGGAAAGGGTGTTGCCCCCTATTGTTAAGGAGGATCAGACAGGCTTTATAAAGGGTCACAGATCTTCTAATAATGTTAGGTGACTGCTTAACATAACTGAAGTGTGCCAGCAACAGTCAGTTCAAGGGTTGGTGGTTTCCTTGGATGCAGAGAAGGTGTTTGACTGTGTGGAGTGGCCATATCTTTTTTATACTCTGAGGCAGTTTTGCATGGGTGAAGTGTTTACTAGATGGGCAAGGGTCCTTTGCAGTGATCCTTTGGTTGCGATTTTCACTAATGGTATAAGGTCAAATAATTTTAACATTGGTAGGGGCAGTCGGTAAGGCTGTCCCCTCTCACCTTTGCTCTTCACATTGGTGATTGAACCATTGGCAGAGGCCATTCGTGGGGACCCTAATATAGCTGCCCCAAAGATAGGGATGATGTTCTCATTTTTCTTTCGAACCCGGCAGGTTCGGTGCCCTTTTTGATACAATGTATTAATTCATTTGGCTTTTTCTCAGGTTACAAGATCAATTTTTCAAAATCAGAGGCTATACCTATGGGAGGTGGGGTCTTAGGGGAATGCCAGACATTGAAGGTGGGTTCACCTTTAAGTGGGCACAGGAAGTTTTCTTTATTTGGGCCTCTCTCTTACCCCTAGCTTTGATCAGTTTTTCAAGGCTAATTTTGTTCATTTATTTGACAAGATTAAACAAGACCTTCAAAGACGGTGGGGGTGGCCCTTGCAATATCATGGCTAGGTCGAGTTGCTCTTGTTAAAATGAATGTTCTCCCTTGCTTATTATACCCTCTGTGGTTGCTTCCCCTGCTTTGTCTGAGACAAATGTTTCAGAAATTAAGTGTTGGTTTAGTTCTTTTATTTGACTCCATACGCGTCCCCTTATCAAGTTTACAAAATCACAAATGCCCCAGGGGTTGGGAGGAATGGATCTCCCGGATGTCAGAAGATATCAAATGAGCTCCCTTTTATCTTTAGTGAGTGATTGGGCCTGTGAAGTCTCGGTGTTGATATGGTTGGACATTGAGGCCTCCCAAGCCTCCCTCTTATTAACCTGCTGTTTCTGGATAAAATGAGGATAATTGCGGAACATTGCCGCAATCCAGTAGTTATTAACATTGTCAAAGCGTGAAGGGCAATGAGACAAATGGAGGGTATTATATCTAAAACATCTTTCCACACTCCCACAGTATGCCAGGTTTCCAGCCTGGGACAATGGATCCTGGGTTTAAGTCCTGGGCAGATAGGAGGGCTCTTGTTTGGGTGACCTGTTTGAAGGTGAAACGCTTATGTCATTTGATCAATTAACTCATAAGTATGGATTATCAAGCAGGGACCTCTTCCGCTTTTTTTTCAGTTGAGAGATTTTATCCATAAAGAGACTAACTGAATGTTATAGATCTGATACAGAAAAGAGGATGGTTCAGGCTAAGAGCCCTCTTTCAGTGAGTACTCTCTGTGAATTGTTGGGGGGAGGTTCCTTTGGTGACATCGAGCAATTACGGGAGGTCTGGGAGAGAGAGTTAGGAGTGGAGATCACTCCGGAATCTTGGGAGGACATTTGTGAGAGTGGAAGGAAGATTTCAATATGTAATAGGATCCATGCTATGCAGTTAAAGATTCTTCATAGGGCTCATCTGGTTCGAGATTGTCTTGCAAAATCTAAGCAGGGTGCATCTTCAATGTGCCCCAATGTAAAATAAATAAGGTACCCTCACTCATTGTTTGTGGTCCTGCTGCCGGCTCCGTATGTATTGGAGTGCTGCGGCAGGAGTAATAGAGGGTCTCGGGGACCAAAGTCAAGGTGGACCCGGTTTCTCTTCTCCTGAATTTGCTGAATTTATTTCCCTTAGATGTACATGGGAGAAAGCTTTTTAGCATCCTCACTTTTTGTGCGAGGAAGGAAATTCTGATGTGCTGGCTGTCTGAGAACCCCCCGGTCTGTCGGGTGGCGTAAGTTAATTATGGAACGCATTCCTTTGGACTTTCTTACAAACATGGTGCACCTGAAAATGGACAATTTTGATAGGCCATGGCAGCCATTTTTGAATTATTCGGAAGGAGATCTATCCGCCACTTTAATTAGCACTTTTGTCTAGTCATGGTAGTTTGGCTTAGTAAGCCTAATGTCCTGAGAGGAAGAATTTCGAGCAAATGTGGGTTTAATAATTGATGCTCTTGAAGGTTGAGAGCTGAGGTCTTGCTAAGCGGCATTATTAATTTATTATTTATTTATTGATGTGTCATGAGTGTAGTTGTGAGTTCTTTAGTAGAGTAGTTGGTTTATTGTTTATTGTTATTGGTGTTTTTGTTGTTACAATGTTATATTTTCATATTTTTGTAATTTTATAATTTTGTAAAGAAAAATGTTTTTCCAATAAAAATATTTTAAAAAATCAATAAATTGTGGGGCACGCACTCAATTTTGGGAAGGTGTGGTAAATCAAATAATAAAGACAAAGTAAGAGAGTAAGGTATTAATATGGGAAATGAGAACCCACCCTAGAGTATAAATCTAAGAATAGATCAACAGACAAGGCTAAAAGTTACAAGAGTAGTAAAAAGACATAACTGAAGGCTATATATCTGAAAGCACCCAACATTCAAAATAAAACAGAAGAATTAATAATGCAAAGAGAAACAAGTAAACATAATTCAGGAGTTATTACAGACATAAAATGACATAGATTGGGGCATCACAATCAAAATTTAGAAAGGACAGAAAGTAGGAAAAGATAGAGAAGTGGCTCTGTTAATTAATAATGCTTTTAGCACAATAGACAGGGATGACCTAAAATCAAGTAAGGAGGATGTAGAAGTGGTTCAAGTTACACTGAGAAATGATAAAGGCAAGAAGTTACTTGTGGGATTGGTGAATAGGCCCTCTATCAGTAACCACACAGGAAGATGGAATATGAAGAAAGAAGTAATGGGTGCTTGTCAGAATGGTGTGAAGATAATTGTGGGGGACTTTTGTCTGGAAAAGTCAGATGGGCAAAGGTAGCCTAGCAGGGGGCATATTATTAGAAAGGTTTCAGGATAATTTCTCATAACAGTACATTTTGGAGCCAACCAGAGAGATGCCTTTACTAGTTCTGTTACTGTATAACAATAGGGGTAATCGGTTTAGCTCAGTTGGCTGGATTGTTGGTTTACAGAGTAGTGTGATGCAAACAGCTTGGGTTCATTTCCCATCACCGGTTTGAGGTTACCATGAAGGACTCTCCTTCCCAACCTCTTCTCTTACCTGAGGTCTGATGGCCCTCAGGTTAAATCGCCACCAGTGGCTTCTCTCTAATGAGAGAGTAGCCCTTACTCTGGTTCAACTATGGTGACCAAAAAAGCAAGATGGGTAAATAATGACCTCACAGGGAAGGTTCCAGTAGGTAATAGCAATCCTTATAACTGATCAGTTATAACTTATAACTGATTTTTAAGCTAGGATCCCTAGTCTTAGATTCTACCACAAGAAAAAAAAATCCTTTCCACATCTACCTGTTCAATTTCCCTCAGGATCTTATACATTCCAATCAAGTCACGTCTGGCTCTGTTAAACTCCAGGGAATACAGGTCTAGCTTGTCTACCCTTTCCTTAGGGGCAATGCTCTCATTCCAGGTATTAGTCAGCATGTAAAATTCGTTCATGTGGTTATTCGAAGGCACTTTCACCATTATGTCAGCAATTAATCCCATCCTGTTGGTCAAAACCAGATTGAGTATAGTCTGTTCTTTAGTTAGTGCCATAGAATACTGGTCTCAGAATTTGGTTCAAATACATTCAATCTAGTTTCTGGTCTATGTAATATAATGAGTGGTGTGACAGTGGGGTCAGTGTTGAGACCAGAACTTTTTACTGTTTATGTAAATGATTTAAATGAAGAGACCGGAGGTTTGGTTGCTAAATTTGATGATGACACAAAGATAAGTCGGAAACTAATTTGTGAAGAGGACATTAGAAGTCTACAAAGGGATGGGTTGTATGTAGGCAAGGTTTCGATTAATCATGGACATGCTGTCTTGAAGGAAAGGTTAGACTGGCTCTGCTTCTACTTGTTGGAGTTTAGACGAGTAAGAAGTGACTTAACTGAAACATTTAAAATCCTGAGGTGCCTTGACAAGATGCATGTAGAAAAAAGGTGAAAGTGCGGACTGCAGATGCCAGAGGTTAGAGTTGAGAATATGGCACTGGAAAAGTACAGCAGGTCAGGCAGCATCCAAAGAGCAGGAGAATCGACATTTCAGGCAAAAGCCCTTCATCAGGAATTTATTTTGGGAGAATCTAGAATCAGGAAACACTGTTTAAAAATAGGGGTTACCCAGCTAAAACAGAGATGATGATATTTCTTTTCTTTCAGACATTCATGAGACTTTGAACCTCTCTTCCTCAAAAAGCCATGAAAGCAGTGTCTTTCAATATTTATGATGCATAGAATCTTGATAAGTAAGGGGGGAAATTCCTGGTAGGGGGTAGAGGGGAATCAGATCAATCATGTCCTTATTCATAAGGCAGGCTTGAGGGGTGATTGGCCTCCTGCTGCCCCTAAATCACGTTTGTATCAAAATTATTTAAAAATATAGACTCCTGCTCAGTGTTTACATTTCCATATCATACAAAAAACTAAACTGTTGTTACTGGATATTAGTAGACACTGCAAACAGCACTGCGCAGCCATTCTTGCTTGGAACCCATTTTGTAATGCATCAGTTCATACCCCACCATCCACTAAACACTGTCCCACCCTTCTTCCATGTTGGTCTTGCCCATGTACTGATGTATTGGTGATTTGGAGACAGTTAGGACTACAGATGCTGGAAGTCAGAGTCGATAAAATGCGGAGCTCGAAAGGCACAGCAGGTAAGGTTGCATCGGAGGAGCAGGAAAGTTGACTTTTCAGGTCAGGACCCTATATCAGGACTGGGTGGAGGAGGTAACCTGGGAGTGGCAGTGGAAGAGAGACCCACTGAGATCTTTATGGAGGGATTAGGAAAATGTCTTCAAAGCTGGTTTGAAGAGGCTTCGCAGTATGGTTTTCAGCGACTTGGAGATGGTAAGAACTGCAGATGCTGGAAGTCAGAGTTGATAAAATGTTGACTGATCGGGGTCCCAACCTGAAATTTCAACTTGCCTGACCCGCTGTGTCTTTCCAGCTCCACATTTTAATTGATGTATTGATGATATCTGAATATTAACCCACAGAAACAATGAAGGCTTTCTAGAAAGATGTAGATATAGGTCTTAGAAATAAAGGGATCAAAGGGTACGTGGAGAAAACAGGCACAGGGTACTGAGTTAGATGATCATATTTAAAATAAATGGCTCAAAGACCTACACCCACTTTTAAATTCCATGTTCCTACTCTCCTATGAAAGGAAATATTAAAAATTGAAAGAAGAGCAGCTCAGCTTCAATCTTGGACAGCTCAGTGCAATACTGCTAGAGTTAAAATCTCTTTTGTACCTACATGAAGCATGATGGATTGTGTTCCAAAATCATCATTGAGAACTTAAAGATCTCATTTAGCTCACTTACCTTTTCAGTAATCATTTCACATAATTTATTCACAAGTTACATATCGAAAAGTGTAATTAATTTACTTACTTATTCTTGGTTTCCTTCTCCATTCCCTGACTGTACATTTGCTGTCTCCTCTGACAAGCCTCAAGCACCAAAGTATCCTTTTGAAACAACTCTGTCACAAGATCCATTATAGTTTTCCTTGTAGGGTTGGGATCGAACACATCTGCTAGTGAATGATCTTCATTTATAATTTCCTTTATAAGCTCCTCGATTCTGAGGTCTTCAGGAGTCTTTGCCTTCACCCTTACATGGACAGAGTTTGTCCCCGGGTCTTTTGAAAGCTGTGGAGATGGCTCTTCCCTATTGTCTTGATGGTCCTTCACTGGAAATGGCTGATTGGTCTCACTTTTGCCCTCAGCAGACTTTGCAACTTGTGCCATGGGGGTTGACATGGGTCTTTCAATAGTGAGGTCTGGACAGTTTGATGAAAGTCCCAACCCCGTTGACATATACCTGTTATGATTTTCCTCACCATTTTCTCTGAAATTTAGATGAACAGATTCCCTTGTTGACAGTGAATTCTTAGAAAGAAAAAAAACTCTGGAATCATGTCAAATAGCTACAATTAAAATTACATTTGGAAAGCATCTCAGATTCATAATAGAGGCATTAACATCCTGAACTAGGAACTCTCGTCTATCCATCTACCACACCCATCACAAGTGTCTGCTTTGCATTTCAGGCCCACAGCTACAATTACGCTTCTGCAAGGGATAAAAAAACAAAAGGAAAGAAGTGCTGGGAAAGGTATCCCCCTACAATGTCATTAGATTTCCCTTGGTAAGCCTTAAAGCATAGATGTTGATGGGCCCTGTTGACGGAACCTTGAGCTAATAAAATTCTACCAAGCAAAATTGGTTCACAGAAAATAAAAAAATGTATTATATGAACATTTGATATATTCTTGGGCTTGTGCAGAAGTCAATATTGTTTTAAAATTAGTTTCTCAAAACAGCTGAAATAAAACAGACTTTCCTCATAAATTGTATTTCCGATTGAGAAGTAGCTTTCACTATCATTCGGGTTGAAATTGATCTCTCGCTTTATAAAGGAAGATATTGCTTATCTCACTGGCACTGCTAAATTAAGAATTCTTGAGGCCACATGTACTAACAGTGAGGGTTCTGTCTTCCCACAACAGCATCATACTACTCCTCACCTCCAAATCTAATTAATCCTTTGAGCAGCATCAATATTCACTTGCAACAAATTGATACTTTGAGGAGTAACAATTTTGATGCCAAACTCACACATAAGCTGTATTTATCAACAGACATTCTCATAGGTGTAAAACAAGCAGTAAAGGAAACCTTAAATCTATTCAACAGGGTCACCTTGTCCCTAATACGACATTTTATATTTACAGCTGAAACTGTGCTATATCCGAAGCCAAATTGAATTAAGATGTTTAACTTTTTACATCTAAAATAAAACCAAGAACCATGGATGCTGGAAATCTCAAACTAAAACAGAAGTTGCTGTTGAAACTCAGTAGGTTTGGCAGCATCTGTGCACAGAAAGCAGAATTAACATTTTGAGTCCAGTGAAGAAGTGTCTGCTTTCTCTCCACAGATGCTGCTAGACCTGCTGAGTTTCTTTAGCAATTGGCTGTCAGGTGATTTCATAGAGTGCCTACAGAGTGGAAACAGGTCCTTCAAGTCCACACCGACCCTCCGAAGAGTGTCCCACACAAACCCCTTTACTCTACATTTACCCCTAACCCACACATCCCTGAACACTATGGGCAATTTAGCATGGCCAACGGAGATTGCAGCCTGGAATGTGGAGATGGGGATGTAGATTGTGGGAGGAAACCAGAGCACCCGGAGAAAACCCACACAGACACGGGGAGAATGTGCAAACTCCACACAGACAGTTGTTAGATGATTTTTTTAAAAATTGCAATACTATACAGAAAATCCAGATAAAGAATAGCAAGGATTTGCTGTGAATAATGAACAGCTTTTGCCACCTTACCTGGCTGATTGTGTAACCAATTTGGTTTCTTTATTTGTTGCCATTTCCATGGGTGAAGATTCAAACCTTTTTGTCCGATGCTGTTGTGTGATACTGAATTGAACAGAAAAATTTTCAGAAATTGAACAAGGATCTGTCTTACTGTTTTCTGATATTACAGAAGAATCCTCAAGAAACACATCATCTCTCGAGGAAGACAGGGATGAAAGGGAATGCGCCCGATCTCTTGAATTCCTTCGTGGAGATTGCAGCCTGGAATGTGGAGGTGGGGATGTAGAAGATGGAGATTCTGCAGACGAACCTGTATGAGCCTTGGTCACTTTAGAATCTGTCTCAAAGACAGTGACAGCTGAAACCTGGTTAGATCCTAACTTAATACCTTCCTGCTTCAATTTAATCCCATCTTGTTTGGGGGAAGGCAATCTTGATAGTGTTGGAGGTTCTTGTTTCAATGTCAGCGCTGCCTTATTCCAGTTAGTTGGAGTTCCACTGGATCTTTCTGGAGGTCCCATATTTCCAGTTTGGGACTCTAGTTCATTGTCAATCACAGAGTGGTGGAGTTGGTCAGAACTTCTGCTCAGTAATGGGGGACTTTCAACTCTTGACATCTGGAATTCATCCAATGACATTCCTCTTTGTCTTGCAAGTATGCCCTTGCTGGGTGCCATGTTTTTACGCTTATTTTCATGACATTTTGAATAAGTCGTCCGATCAGTTACAGAGCTGATTTTACCAGAAGCAGATCTAAGAAGGAACATTACAAATTTGGAAGATTTAGGTTGTGAATACAAAATTGGAGCACATTATGTCACACAATTGACAAGTTTCAAGCAGAACCAAGATTAGAACATTTTCTCACCTTTACGCCCACATCATTGACATGTGAATACCCACATGGGGAAAAATCTAGAATATCCAATCACGGTCTCAAATTATGGCATCTGCCATTATGATGGAGATGGGGAGTAATTTCTTCTCTTGAAGATCCTTAGTGTTTGGAGTCCTTACCCTCAGGAAGTACTGGAGGTTGAATGATTGAATAATTCAAGGCTGAGTTGGACAGATTTTTGATTGATATGGGAATCAAGGGTTATGGGGTCATGCAGAAAGAGTGGAGTTGAGGTCACATCAGACCAGCTATGATCGTACTGACTGGCAGAGCAGGCTTGAGTGGGTCTATTCCTGCTCCTATTTCGTCTGGTGTTATTTAAATTCCAGATAAAGCAATTAATGGTTTATCCTTTAACATTTTCTAAAGGAGCTGTAATAACAACTGGCTAAGAGTAGAATTGTGATATCGGAAAATAATTACAGTAAAATCAATTCAATAATGCACAGAGGATGGTAATCCAATGATAATGACCATAAACAATTTTCTTACATGTGTGAAGACAGGGTTTACAGCGTCCTCTGCTGGTGAATGACTGAATTTCTCTAGGGTTCTCTAATTCTAACAACAGAATTAAGGAATGGTCACAGCAGAGAAAAAGACCATTCAGCCTATCATGACCACATGGCTAACTCAATGACTCCCACTCCTCAAATTTTCTCTCCATAGCCCTCCCTTAATTTCCATTACTGCAGAGAAGGAAGACTATTGGACCATCTTAGGCTTTCCAATCAGAAATGCCATACTCTTAGCCCTCCTACAGCAGCCAATAGTTCCTCAAATAATTCCAGGCCACTCCAGGGAACTCATTGAATGCATTGATCATTTCATGAACAAAAAGTCATCTGATAATGAATTAAAACAAAGAACTACAGATGCCTGAAATCTGAAACAAAAACATAATTGCTGGAAAAACTTCTATGGACAGAAAGAAGTGATTTCTCTTCACTGATATTGCTAAACCTGCTGAGTTTCTCCAGCAATTTCTGGTTTTGCATCTGACAATGAGTCTTCAATTTACCTTTCACTGGTTCGAACATACCATCACAGTTTGATTTCCAGGAATATTAAGAACTGAGCTTTTCTATTGTCTGAATTATTCTTATAATCTTAACAAGATCTTTTAACTTCACTCAAAACTTTGACATTATGGGTCAATTTCTCCACTGTCTGAATTGCTTGAATGTTTTCCTTGTTTCTAATCCACTAGAACTAGACGTGGAATTCAGAGTGCAGTTTTACCAATGCACTGTGCAATTTCATTATAATCTGTATTTACACATCAATCTTCTTCCCTCCCCAAGTTTCACTGATGAATTCCCAAATGTTTTTCAGATAATAGTGAAGACAAATTCGCCCCTAATTTAAGGTAAATCCCTACTCCCTAAAATAAAATCTCTTTTCATCTTCCTTCTAGAAATCTGGTTTCACAGAAGACTCCCTTCAGGAAGCAACTACATCTGCTCCCTCAATATCTCCCTTTGTGATGGCTCAAGTTAGAGCACTTGTCAGTGAAATGGCTACAGATATTTGGGGACAATATCCCTACATAGAATAAACTGCTGATTCACACAGTTATAATTTCTGCAGTCACTGCCTTAAGTGGTTTATAGTTAATTCAAAATGATTTAGTATTGATTTTGTTCCCAGCTTATAAAAATGAATATATTCAAACTATCCATCACATTCAATATCTTTTATGTTGTTTGATTATATGTCATTTCCAATAAGAGGTAACGTAAAGAGGTCCCCTCTACACTTGAAATGTATTTGACCTACTGATTTTCCTCAGTATATGAGATGATGATGTAAAGTCATACCAGGCTGACATAACCACTGTGCTGACCTAGCTACGAATAGGTGCTTCAATTCCTGGCTCTCTCTACAACAATACTTGGTGGATTTTGAACAGGCAGAGGTGGAAAATAACTTGTGGATGATCATCACTGTGCGAATGGCTGCCCATTGCTTTCTCCAGATTTGTTCCAGCAGGAGAAGTCATGGCCAACAATAAGACATACAAATGAGAAAAAAAACTTTTGTCATAGTTCCTGCTATTTGCATTGCCATGGTCGGTACCTGAACTACCTATCCAGTCTTAGAATTCAGAGGACAGGACTGAAAGAGGGGTCCAAATGAATATTTTCAGAGTGTTGCTATGTTACCATGAAGAACATTCATGGGCGGCATGGTGGCTCAGTGGTTAGCACTGCTACCTTACAGCACCAAGGTCCCAGGTTTGATTCCAGCCTTGGGCAACTGTCTGTTTGGAGTTTACACATTCTCCCCGTTTTCTGCGTGGGTTTTCTCGGGGTGCTCCGGTTTCCTCCCACAGTCCAAAGATGTGCAGGTTAGGTGAATTGGCCATGCTTAATTGCCCATAGTGCTAGATGCATTAGTCAGAGGGAAACGGGTCTGGGTGGGTTACTCTTTGGAGGGTCAGTGTGGACTGGTTAGGTCGAAGGGCCTGTTTCCGCACTGTAGGGAATACAGGTTTTTTTTTGCATAAGAAATCCATTGGCTATCTGCTCATTGAGTCATAGAGTCATACAGCACGGAAAGAGGCCCTTCGGCCCAACTCATCCATATCAATTCTCCTTGTGCTATGATAAGGGACATGGTTCTGTTCCAAAATGAACACAACTCCAGAAGCCACAGATTTACTTTCCATCTGGAAATGATTCTCAGGCTGGAAAACAAGGTCAGGCAGAGATTATCAGAGCAGGGAGAGGTACCCTTCCACTTCAGTTCTGCCTCTTAAATATTGAAGCTTCAAGCTTAGGACATATCTTTTCATTGACATTTTGTCACTCACCTGGAAGTGGTGTTGCTGTTACGCATTTGTACCAATGGTTCTGGGCTTAGACCAGGAGGCAAATCCTTCTGCAATAGGGAAAAACAAACCTTATCAAAACATTTTTATTCTCTTAGGTTTGTTTGGTTTAATTTCAATGTGTTTGAAATTTACATGTTAAACTTGCAAAAACTAATTGGACAACACTAGCCTCGAGGCAATTCAGTACTCATTTCTAGTACCTATATTGTAAAATATTTACTAGATGAAAGATTTACTAGGATGGTACCAGAACTGAGAGATTGCACTCACTAAACAGATTTTATTTTCTCTTTTGTAAAGAAAAAATTTAGAGTCGATTTGATCGAGGGCTTTTAAATTCTGAATGGATTAAACAGAGTAGATACAACGAGAATGTTTCCACTGGTGGGAAGATCCTAAACTTGGGACATCAGTACAGCTTAATAATTAGTGCAATACAGAAATAAGGAGAAGTTTCTTTATTTGGAGAGTGATTTGAATTTGGAACTGGCTACCACAGAAAACGGTAAATGCATGTAGCTTTAATTGTTTTCAAACTCAGATTTCATTGTGGTTAAAAAATGAAAATAAAAAAACAATTTGGCAAGAGGAGCAGCATTTTTCCACATCTTCTCCTGAGGTTAAATGGTAACAGAGCTCTGGAACAAAAAGATTCCTGATCACTTAGGTTACAGGACAATACAAAAATCTTAAAATCTCTAATCAAATGGGTTTGCAGTCTCCAGCCTTTGTTGCAAATATCTCTTCACTGTTTTCACAATTATTATCCCCTTCTTCTGACCCTCATCCTTAATCACAAGTAAAGGACCAGAAACTACAGTCAGTTCTGCTACAACGCAGTAGTTCCATTCTTGTGAAATTCTGTGTTATAAGAAAATTGCACAACAGCAGCACCATTTAAACTAATGGGACGAGAATCACATTATAACCAATACTTTGTGCTTTAGAAACAGTGTCCCCAATTTGTCATTCATGTTATAGCAAATTTGTGTTAACAAAATGCCCATTATAGCAGAACGACCTGTACTTGGAAAACATTTGGTCTGGATCTGGCATTCATGTGGCAGGTTCACTTTTCTTTTTATAGCTTTTAATACAATGTTAATTGCTCACCCTTCTTATCCATCAATGCTTTCTGGACCTGGCAGGTGCATTTGGCACCTTTCCTGCCATTAACTTTCCCCATTTACCTGAGCCGTGGTTCAGCATCAATACATGCTGGCTTTGGATATAGGTTTGTTCGCTGAGCTGGAAAGTTAATTTCCAGACATTTCATCACCCTACTAGGTAACATCTTCAGTGGGCCTCAGGGTGAAGCACTGTTGATAATTCCTGCTTTCTATTTATATGTTCATAAATATGCTTTTATATATAAAATATATAAATAGAAAGCAGGAATTATCAACAGTGCTTCGCCCTGAGGCCCACTGAAGATATTACCCAGTAGGGTGACAAAACTTCTGTAAATGAACCTTCCAGCTCAGTGAGCAAACCTACATCCAGAACCTCAACATGAGCTACAAATCTTCTCAAAACTCGCTAACACGCTGGCTTTCCTGAAGTGAACAAGATACCAGTCCTGATGTGGGAATCAAAGCCAGAGCTTCTCATCTCAAAAGCAGGAGCAACTGTGCCACACAAGCTCAGAGGGACAAATCAAATGAGAATGACTCAGCTCACAACTAACGTACATACCTGTGAGGATAATGGGGATGACTTTGATCTTGGGCGCCCAACAGAACGAACAGACTTTGGTGGGTCCGGCAAATTATCAGTGGAGGCAAATGGTCCAGAAATAATAATGTCATCTGCCTGCTTTTGAAAGTAGTGGTTTTCAAATGGCTGGCCTAACTGGCTGTTGAGAGACACATTAGTGCAGACAGCTGGCATTGCCAAGGAATCATCCTGGGATAAGTTCTGCCCTTTGGCAGAGCTGAGGTTGGAACATGCATTGGAACTCCAGTCTGATAATCTCCAGTGTGCAATAGACCTTGCCATTTGGGTTTGTTCACATATGGGTTCTATGCCACCGGGTCTCTGACTTTTCTTGCGATCCATGTACTCAACTAAGGCCTTGTGCTGAATCTGCTTTAACGCCACAGGTGTATTTGCTGCCAAGGAAGTTGGTTCAAACAGTTGTTGCCTGGAAGATACAATGCTTCTCTCTTCATGTGGGTTTGGGAAATTACTGTCCTGCTCTGATGAAGGAGAGCATTTTCTTGAACTATTTGGCACACCTAATTGATTTATTTTTTCAGGTACTGAATGATAGATCTTTTTCTCTTGAGGTGTCAGTTTTTTCCTGTTCCCTATACGAGCAGCCTGATGCTCAGAAGCCAAAGCTTTAGCTGGTAGGTCCTCATGTAATACTTGTGTTGGTGGCATTGTGGTTGTTGGATCATCGAGGAAATGCCTTGGGTCTGTCAAAGAAATTGTTTGGAAGTGTGTGATGCTTGGCTTCTCGGTGGGCTTCTGCTTAGCCCGGTTTGGCCAACTAAACTGAAGATCTCTACGTTTAAAGGAGGTCTCCTTCAGGACCATAGTCTGTGCATGCTTGACTTGATCTCTATAAGCAATTTTAGAAGAATCAGTTGGCGATCCAAAGGTGTCTGGACATTCTTCAGTCAATTGGTTAAGTTTGTTAGATTCGTCTAAGAGCTGCAAAGAACTCTTGCACTTGTGAAACTGTTCCTGTTTGTTCTGGACACCCCTGCGCATGTCTTGGTTTCTGTCTCTCTGATTATATGCCTCTTTTGGCTCCTCCATGTATTGTCTTTTCTGATTAGCATTCACTGCTGCATTTTTAGCAATATTTGCGCTTTCGAAGGTAAGACGATGCAACATTGGAGTATTTTCAGCAGTGATAACACCTTCTGTACATACCTGTCTTGCTGGCCTAGACACCGCTAAAATGCTGTGGTCAATTCTTGACTCTGAATGTGGAAGTACCTGAGATCCTGCACTGTCTATGCTATTTCTCATTTGCCTTTGGCTTATGTACTTGCTATGCGTTGCTGACTCAGGCACTGTAGGATGTAGTTTAGGGTTGTGAGAATTTTCACTGGGTCCACAGTAGAAGATTTGACTGCTGCTGGTGTTGTTATGCCTTCTAACTTCAAACTTTCCACATGTGGGTTGCAAATCTATGCCAGATGATGAAAGAACTAAATGGCTGGTATTCAACTGATCCGATGATTCCTTTCTACCTTTGCAATCTCTAGTTACATGAAGCTTAGAATGTACCTCAGATTTATATGCTTCCACAGTGTTGTCAAGGCCCTTGGCCTGGATAGGCCCTGAAATGCCTTCAGCTGGCGAGGACTCTCTTGTGGATGTTTCTGTACGTGCACTGCTGGTGTAACAATACGGTACTGTAATTTGATTACTTTCACTAGCACTACCAAGGTTTACTACAGGTGACAGATCGAGGTGCTGCTGCCTAACAGGATGTGGTTTAATTCTGTGCGCCAATGGGAGATTGTACATTTGTTGCTGCAATTCTGCACAGTCAAAGCTGTGATGGGCAAAGGAAGGAGTTGAATCATTTGAGTTGTTTTGAGATGCCTTATCGGTCCTTTTGGAAGGCAAATTGACAGCACCTTCAAGTGAGTGATTATGTTTTCCTGGCACAAAACCAGCCAAGTTTGAAGTTGGAGTACACCAAGGAGACTGGGTTTGTCCAAGATTAGAAGGAACTCTATCAGGAGGCAGGTTTGTGGTCACCTCAGATTGGTGGTAACTTGCGATAGTCATCCCCTGTGTCTTGCTCTCTGTTAGTGATAACCTCTCGGTCACATTTGGGGGGCAAGGCCCATCGTAGCTGTAATTGTTGCCAAGACCATCATGCTGCTTTGTAACGAGGAAACTATCAAGGCGCATTGGTGGAGGAGGTGGGTTTGACGAATTAAACTTCCTATCATTACCATTTCTATTGGAGTTATCCATTGATGGGAACATAGGTCTCTCTTCATTGCCCATAACACCAGCATCATGGACTACTGTGTCAGTATGTTGCAATGCCTCTGAATCAGGACCCTGATAGAACACATTTCTTGATTGCCTGGGACTCTCACTGCAATGAGCTAGAGACAAGTACTCTGGAGTGTTGAACGAAGTAGAGAAGGAACTATAACCAGAGTCCCCTTTGCCACGCTGGTGGTTGAACTGATCTATGTGGCTGGTGAGCCTGTCAGGAGAGAAGGGACTCGAGGTGGCTTCTGTTTGATCCAATCCATCCATTCTTCAACTGCTGTTCAACAATCTGATCTGCATCATTTCCAAATGAGACTTCAAAGATGCATCTGATTTCTTTGGATGAACCAATTTCTGAAAACAGATTAATTACAATTAAAACATTTACCACTGGCGCAAAGAAAAAGTGTGCACAAACTTATTGCACTATAGCATCCTGAAGTGCATCTAATTACAGAGAAGATTGCAGGTTCCAACCTTGCATACAGCAACTTTCCACGGACTGAAAATGCAACTAATGACAGCTTGTTGGAAATCATTGACCGAAGAAATAATGCTCACCTTGAGAGCCTTTCAGCAATTTTACTTTTATACCAACCTGAATGGGTAAAATTTTGAATGTGTAAATTGAAATAAGTCACTCCTAGCAATCGAGTAATACCAAGTAATGCACAAAAAGGCAAATCAATAAAATACTCAAGTCACAAAGTGGGTTTGTACACTCAAGTTTCTAACTCAGGGCAACAGTACTATTAACTGAGCCAAGCAAATAGCTGGGAAGATTAAATAACAAAAGTTCCATGACGCAACAACCAGAAAGAATAGTAATGGATATAGTGAGGAAACAAAGGTTGTATCTAAATGAGGTGTAAATTATATATAAAAACTACCTGAATGCATTAGCAAGGGAGTAAGAAAGAAACAAGATGAAAACTAGCTTAGTAAAACAAAAAAGGGAGGAAAAATAGATCTATCACAAGATGGAAGCAGAGCATATGATGTCAAGTTGTTGAACTAAACACTGAGTCCAGAAAACTGGAGAGAGCGAAGGTGAAGATAAGGTGCTGTTCCTCAAACTTGCATTGGACTTCCCTGGGACACGAAGGCATCTCAGTCTTTAGCAGCTCATCTGAAAGTTGGCAGCAACACAGCAAGAAAAGGAGCAGGGTGAGAGGGTGGAATATAAAGAGAATGGGAAACCAAAACACAAGAGCAATGGCATGTGTTCAGTGTAAAATGTACACAGAATGCAGAATTCTTAAACCACGTTCAGATTGCTTTTGGCCAGAATATAAGGGGTTTATTAAAGAAATTGGCAATTTTGGACTTGATTTTAGGGAATTAATCTGAGGAGGTGACAGGGCCATCAGTTATAAAGTATTCTCATTGTAGTAATTTGGAGTTGTGATTTTAAAAAAAGAGAGGTAGTCAAAAAGTAAAAGTTTTAATTTGGGGATAAACAATTTTACAAAACTGAGATGTGATTGAGTGTAAGCGGCCCTGAAGGTAAATCGAAGTCAGAGCAGCTGGATGTATTCAAGGAGGAAGATAAAACAACATTTATCGCTCAGTTGTCACAAATGTATATAACTGAATTGCTGCTGATGGACCGGAACAGAGGTACAGGAGCAGGGTATTCAGCCCATCAAGCTTACTTCCACCATTCAATGAGATCATGGCTAACCACCTATCACCATGCCCACTTAACCACACTTTGTCCACATCCCTTAATGTCATTGGGGTCCAGAAACCTCTTAGTTTCTATATTGAACATAGTCTATGACTGAGCCGCCCAGTCCTCTGGAATACATAATTCCAAAGGCTCACCATCCTTAAAGAGATTCTTCCTCCTCTCCATTTTAAATGGCCCACTCTTTATTCTGAAATTATATTATCTGGTTTTAGAGACACCAGCCAGGGGAAACATCTTATGTACATCCACTCTGTCACACCTTGTAAGAATTTTGAAGTTACAGTGTGATCACCTTTCATGCATGTGACCCAGTACAACCCATGGACAAAATCAACGTCATCTACAGAATTCCATGCAAGGACTATCACAAACACTACATAGGACAAACAGGAAGAAAGTTAGCCACCAGGATACACGAACACCAGTTAGCCACAAAAAGACATGACCCTCTCTCCCTCGTAGCCCTACACACGGAGGAAAAAAAACACCATTTCGACTGGGACAACACATCTATCCTGGGACAGGCTAAGCAAAGACATGCCAGAGAATTCCTAGAGGCCTGGCATTCCAACCACAACGTCATAAACAAACACATAGATCTTGATACCATCTATCAACCCCTCAGAAAACGAACTGGAAATGACATCACCACAAACCCCAGGAACCCCATCCAGGACAAACATATAAATACAAAGCTGGAGACAACAGCTTCGCTTCACTTGGAGGTCGCCACTGATGATGTTACCTAGCCAGGTAATGAAACGTCTGGATATCAAACCTACAGCTCAGCGAGCAAACCTACAACCATCACCTTTCATTCTTTGAAGCTCAAGGAAATATAGACCCAGTTTCTTTAATCTCTACTCATAAAGCAATCCTCTTATCCCAGAGATTAATCTGATGAACCTTTGTTGAACTCCCTCTGTGGCACTATATCCTTCCTTTGAGACTGAACTGTAGATAATACTCCAGGTGAGCTCTCCCCAACACTTTATACAATTATAGAAAGATAGCTTCATTTCTCAAATCCTCAAACCCTATTGAAATGAATGTTAACACATCATTTGCCTTCCTAATTGCTTTTTGCAATCACATGCTAACTTTTAATGACTCATGGACAAGTATACCCAGATCCCTTTGGACATCCACTCTTTCCAAGCTCTCAACATTTAAGAATTCTTCTGCCTTTTGTTTGGTACCAAATGGAATAACTTTTCACTTATTCACATTATTTACCATCTATCATGTTCTGAGCTGTTCGTTTAGCCTGTCTATGTCCTCCTGAAGCCTCCTTGTATCCTTCTCCCAATTTATGATCCCACTCAGTTTGGAGTCATCAGCAAATTTGGAAATTTAATTAATTTCACATCCACATCATTTAAGTAGGTAATGAACATTTAGAATAGACCTATCACTGACCCTTGCACTATCCCACTAGTAAGAGCCTGTTCCTCCTCCAGGGCGTTTGCCCTGTAGAAAAGGCTGAGGTGATGGTAGGCTGCTGAGATAACTCTGGCAGTTGTCCTTGGTGCCATGGTGCCATAGAGAGGCAGCCACTCCCAGGCAGCCTTCCTGCACTGATGGTGCCTTCGTCGGTGGGGTCAAGGAGGCATCAGATCACAATGGCTTCATCCAAGGGACCCCCTCATACTCATGACCAACCACTTCATGGGTGCTTGAATATTAGAGGTGACCAATAGTTGTAATATACTTAGTACCCAGTCCATACATCATTTATGCTATCAGAGCCCCTTTGACATTCATTGCCTGGAAGTCAGTGCAATACTTCTGCATCCATTCTACATGATACCTCTCATGCTTCTCCAAGTGGTTGGCCACGCTCTCAATGGACAGGCTCATGCAGTCATGTGCCTGTTATAGGGCAGCACATACACAGGCGGCACGGTGACTCAGCGATTAGCACTGCTGCCTCACAGCGCTAGGGACCTGGGTTCAATTCTAGCCTGGGGCAACTGTCTGTGTGGAGTTTGCACATTCTCCCCATGTCTGCGTGGGTTTCCTCCCACAGTCCAAAGATGTGCAGGTTAGGTGAATTGGCCACGCTAAATTGCCCGTAGTGTTAGGTGCATTAGTCAGGGATAAATGTAGGGGAAAGGGTCTGCGTGGGTTGCTCTTCGGAGGGTCAGTGTGGACTTGTTGGGTCGAAGAGCCTGTTTCCACACTGTAGTGAATCTAAAATAAAATGTTATGAATGGGCATCTCCATTGTCTGCTCCACAATCTGCACAGTCTCTGAGAACATGACATTTGCACATGCCTCAAACTGTTGTTATAGGAACACAAACTGTGTGTGACACCCATGACTCTGGATCTCCACCATCATACTATGGATGTGTCCATCCTCCAAGGGTCACTGCCCACAGCTTCAACAGCCTTCCTCACCTCTTCCCTAATTTGCTGCTCACCATGTGCCACGCTTTTCATGTTTGCTTGAGGACCCATAGAGGTGATGTGTCTGCACTGGTGGAAGGTGGCCCTGACTGGTCTGGCACTCCAGCCTCACATACACCTTCTTGCTTTCCAAATTGTGCTGATATTGTCACTTTTGCCTGCATTGCCTGCTGCTCCACAATTGGCCCAATGGGAGACACAAGAAGGTGGGTTTGCAAATGTTCTTCTGCCATTGTCTGCTCTGTGCAATTGAAGCAGATCCATAGAGTTACTGCTTTGGCATGAAGGAAAGATTAATAAATTTCACCTCTATCATCCAGAGATGTTCAGGTCCTAGTAGCCATTCCTTTACTCTCACCACTGCCTCCTACACAGCTATTCCAGTCAGTCAAGGGCTGCCTCCTTCATTGGTGTCAGTATGGCTAGATGCGGCACTTGATCAGTTGATGGAACACTATCTCTGGTGTCCAGTGCCCTCTTCTCCCCAAAGGACATGAGAGTGCAAGGGAATTAAAAACCGGTGTGCACTCTTGCAATGTATCCAGCTCAAAAGTATTAATGACATTGGCCACAGTGTTGTCTCTTGTACTTCTGATTGAGGTCAACTTTGCCCACGGCTCAGTGATACACCTGGGCACACAGCTACAGGCTGTTCAAACGTATTTAATCCCAGTATACCTTTATTATTTTTTGCCGCTGCACGCTGGCATCTTCGAAGAAACAACTTATGAGGGATTTTCATGGTACCCTCCAGATTCCTAAGGCTGCAGACACATGCAGCCTTGTGGGAACATTGGTAAAAGTCACACTACAGGACTTTCATGCATAGTCTAGGCTGGCACGTCAGTGTGTGCTGAGGGAGTGCTGCATTGTGAAAATTGTCATGTTTCTGATGATGTATTAAACCAACACCCTGTCTGCCTGTTCAAGTAAAAATGGTCACTTGGTCCTATCATCCTGATCGATCAACTGATCAAAATGAATGAACTGATCATTTATCCCACACGCTGTTTATAGTAGCTTTGTTGTGTGCAGCTTATTGATTCTTTTGCCTACAGAACAATAGTGAACATGCCAAAAAAGTACTACATAGACAATGAGTACATTGACAACTTAAGATGTGATAAATAAGTTTCACTCTTAACTTTTTATTTTTCATTTTTGCCTAGCAGGATAAATCTCTGCTGTATCAGATGAAGTGTGACAAATGTTGGGACAGCCATAAATATACAACTACTGCACAATCAGGATTACCGATCTAAAGAGTTGACACAATAGGAGTTTCGCTGCAAATGTGATGAAGCCATTTTGAAAATTTCTAATGTCTGATTTTTATAAAAAATGTTGAAGTTTTAAATTAAAATGCATTTTAAGTGAGATAGAATCAATATGGTCTCATCACTAGTCATTTTGTTGTGCTCTGCCTGAAAGTATAAACTTGGTAAAATTCCTTGCTAGTTATTACCATGACGACACTGACCTTTAGAAATAAACTAACTGCAGCAAGTGGCTCCTTGTTAGCTTCTTCAGAATCCAACTGGTCTTCACATGTGGAATAATGTTTCAATATTTTTAAATAAAAAGTTATAATTAGTAATAAAGTGCCTTTACACAACTCTACTGTGTACAGCTGCAATGTTCTTCATGTTGCAGAAATACCAGCAGGTTTTGCAATTATCTTTTGCCCCACTTAAAAGACTGGTGCACAGATATGCAAGTTGATAAATATGCTTTAGAGCTATGATGATATCGTTTGATGTAAATATCAGTATGAGAGAGAATTACGGAACTATGTGTCTTGAGAGAAGCACACAGCAAATAAATAGAACTGCACTCCAATCTGCAAACCACATTCATTATAACCACAGAGAATTCTAATCACAGTTATTTCGGTAATTGAACATTTAAGGCTTTAAGGAAAAGAAAAGACAAAAAACTCACCAGAATGCAGAGCTAAAGGACTGATACTGGTTAAGAGTAGGTGCAATAATGGCTTACAGAAAAATTCAATGACGTGAGGCTTTGAATAACCAGAGAGCTAGAATGACATATTTCTTTGCTGACATACCTTATTTAACAAACAAAAAAAAGACCCACATTCTTGTCTAACTTCAAAGCAGGACAGTCCTAGTACTGTTCAACTGCAACTAGAGTGAAGAGAGAGAGCAGCCAAACAGCAGCAGCATGTCAAATTATAAGCAGCATTCCATCAGCAGTGATCCGCTACATACACTGCTAGAAAGAATTCTAAAATAATCTTGGGAGTTTAGGCCTCCAATCGGAAGCATCGTGAGAGAAGTGAGATCACTTCTCCTAAGCAAGTTAAAGAACAGTATCCTTCCTAATTATTTGAATGAATTTTGAAAGCCTGACTGAAAACATGTTTTGACCTTAAACCCATGTAAGCATCAAATCTCAGATGTTTGTTTTTCATTGCATCATCCATTGTCAATTGGTACAATTGCAGATTAAAACTTATTTCACGTTCCCTTGGTTGCTTGCTTTGTGTTACTTATGATTCTCAGGGGTTGAATGTAATCTTTAATGTTACCATAGACACCGCAATTCCCTTTGGCTGTAATTATCAACCAATTTATCCTCTTTCTTCCCAGGCACTGCTGCTTCTTTTCCCCAGCTGCCCCTCTCCTGCAGTGTTTGTTTTCCTTTATCTCTGCCTGATTTCCAGCCTCTCCACAATATTCAATGATGGAGCATTCACAATCATCTAAGCAGAAAATTCCACTGATTTTTATCCCACAGTATAGAAGTTCTCCTCATCTAAGACTTAAATGATCAATCCTTTATCATAAGGCTTTTGCCCCACTCCTCTTCCTCAGGAGGCTCAGGAAATTCATCATGTCCATAAAGACCCTCACCACCCTTTATAGATACACCATAGAAAGCATTCAATCTGGGTGCATCTCAGCTTTGTACAGCTACTGCTCTGCCCAGGACTGTAAGAAACTACAGAAAGTTATGAACACAACCCAGAGCATCACATTAGCCAACCTCCCATCCACTGCCTCCATCTACACCTCTCATTGCCACAGAAAGACAGCCAACATCAATAAAGAACACCCTCTTAACCCCGCTTACAATCTCTTCTAACCTCTTCCGTCAGGCAGAAGATACAAAAGATTAAACACACGTACCAATAGGTTCAAGAACAGCTTCTTCACTGCTGTTATCAGACTGCTGAATTAACCTCTCAAATTTCAAATCTAATGTTGATGTTGCTTCAACTCCTTGGCAGCTGTAACTTTTTATGCCTTGCTCTGTTCAACCACCCTATGATCTGTATGTCCTTTTATGTTATGATCTGCCTGCACAGCGTGCAAAATTAAACTTTTCACTATACAAATCAAATCAAATCAATCTACACTCTTCTCCTTCACATCACCAATCTCTCAGTGTCTGCCCTGGCAAACCCCTTCAAGATGCTGTAAGTTCCAATTAGGTCACCTCCCAATCTCCTGAACCTCAGAAAATATAGACCACATTTATTCAGCCTCTCAGTTAAGGAACCAATCCAGTGTATATTTGCTTCCCTAAATAAGGATACCAAAAAGGGACACAATATTCCAAGTGAGTTCACACCAAAACTCTCAATAATTCCTTGTTCTTGCAGTCCCTTTCCTATAAGTGACAAAATCCAAACTGACCATGACTCGAGACTGTAGTTATTATTTTGAATATCAGTACTAATCAGTACTACACCCTATTGGAAGGCAATTGTGAGTTTTGTCAGTAGAAAGCTTGTTCACAGATGGCGTGAAACTAAATATGGTCATCCTTTCAGGCAGTGTGAACAAAAAATAATGTCAGCATTGCTCTAACTCCCACAGTAAAGGTGGAAACATGGCATGCAAGACAAGAATAACATATTATGTTTGTGCGATTACATCAAAAACAAATGGCAACACTGAAATAAAAAAATCAGAATACTTATACTTTACAGTGGCCTTCACAAATTTAAGCTTATAAAGAGTTAATTGAGAACATGCCCTTTGGTGTTCCAATTTGTTTGGCATTTTAATACTTTAAAATGGTTTTAAAACTGGGTGAACTTAGTAGTGTTTGTGCCAAGGGCAAAGGGCTATATTTCCATTTTGTTAGAATGAAATCTCAGTAAAATGATGCCATTGTTTTACTAAACCTACTATCAGCTAAGTAGTTGGATGGAATGTTGTCTCTGGTATATAATAAATGACTTGGCAACCCTATAACACATGGATTCTGGGACAGTGTGAACATTCCAATGGTGAACGCCACGTTGTCATTGTAATCCTTTTTGTTGCAAAAGAGAAATAAATTAAAGTATGGTGAGGAGTTGGGAAAGAGCTCTTCGTGAAAGCAGCGTAAGTGAAAATGTGAGGTACTATCCTTTCACAGCTTTAAACCATTTATAACTATCTGGTTTGTTTTTAAACATAAAGGAATTACCATATTATTAACTTTCCTGATTGAGCTTTATCAAAGCAATAGTTACATTTTATGATGCATGTTTTATTCTATTGTTGATGTTACCTCAGCCCAGCATGCCAACATTTGCGACGGGCACACATATCTTTCCTCAATTGGACGCAGGCTGAAATTTTCTCACAAGGTTGATCACAAAAATGTGCCCAAGATACCAAGCAAGGAGATAAACTACATTGTTTCTCAGTGTTACTCTTTCACACTCACTAGTGATGACTTGGGTTCGGAAATTTAATTGCAACATTCAAATGATCCCAGATTTAACCAATATACCTGGTTCTGGTTAAAGTACTGGTCATAGATCTGCCTGGATTGAATTTTCTTATTATAAGTAAGGTGTTTTGTCAAGTGAGACTCATGGCATCTACTCCACCATGACTCAGAACAACTTTTATTATGATTCTTCCACTCTTCATTTTATTAATTATGTAAATGGCACTTGGGTACTTTTCTTTGGGAATCCTATGGTGGTGATGGAATTGCTCAGTACTGTGAGAATTTCTAAGTTTTCGCATCTCCAGTACCCTATTTAAAACTCCACTTCAATCACAGAAACAACACCTCACACTGCCATGCTTGAACCTCGACATTCATAGTCTGGACAAAAGGAAAGCTCTCTTTCCCCACTTTATGGGCAGGAATTTGGAATTGTTGATGAACAGGATGGCTGAAAGGAAGACAGTCCTTTATTTGAGTTGAGCACCACATGATGCCACACCACCAAATCCAGCCAGCCTGAATGTAGTGTCCTGAGTGAAGTAAGACATCAAGCAGTGTCAATAGAAGGTCAGTGTTCTGCAAGGGTAAGTGCTACTACCTTCTCTCTGCTAGCTCACACTCAGAGGCAGCACTCACCCCATTCCTGCCACTGCACAAACCTCTCACTAAGGCTCATGGACTACAACACCCATGATTACATACACTATGATCAATTAATGACTCTTATACCCTTTGTGCCCTCCATGCTTCCTACTTCCTCACCAGCTCTCCTGTTCATGAATCACAGCTAACTGCTGCTCTATCCACTTCCATCCGACTCAATTCCCCCCCTTCTCTCTCTGCAGCTTGACCCACAACTGGGCCAACGGGTCTGAGAATGATAAGGGTCAGTAGTTATCAGGCTCCTTGCGTCTGCTGCAGTCCTATGGAAATGTTGAATTTGGCGAGAGAAGTACACAGGAGAAAGTGAGGTCTGCAGATGCTGGAGATCAAAGTTGAAACTTTATTGCTGGAACAGCACAGCAGGTCAGGCAGCATCCAGGGAACAGGAGATTCGACGTTTCGGGCACAGGCCCTTCTTCAGGAATGAGCAGAGAGTGTTCAGCAGGAGAAGATAAAAGGTAGGGAGGAGGGACTTGGAGGAGGGGAGTTGGCAGAGGAGATGACCTGGGGTGTGCAGTGAGAGAGGGACTCACTGAAATCTTTGTAGAGAGAGGCAGAGAGCTTCTTCAAGGAAGGCATCCTTGTAAGAGGATTCGCAGTAGGTTGAAATCTTCGAGGAGAAAGTGAGATCTGCAGATGCTGGAGATCAAAGTTGAAACTTTATTGCTGGAAAAG
>NC_057723.1:21997859-22108220 GCF_004010195.1 Chiloscyllium plagiosum | reverse complement strand
GGCCTATGCGGGTGCCCATGGCTACTCCTTTTGTTTGGAGAAAGTGGGAGGATTGGAAAGAAAAGTTGTTCAGGGTGAGGACCAGTTCGGTCAGTCGAAGGAGGGTGTCGGTGGAAGGGTACTGGGTGGTACGGCGGGAAAGGAAGAAGCGGAGTGCTTTGAGTCCTTTGTGATGGGGGATGGAGGTGTACAGGGACTGGATGTCCATGGTGAAGCTGAGGCGTTGGGGACCGGGGAAGCGGGAATCCTGGAGGAGGTGGAGGGCGTGGGTGGTGTCACGAACGTAGGTGGGGAGTTCTTGGACTAATGGGGACAGGACCGTGTCGAGGTATGCGGAGATGAGTTCGGTTGGGCAGGAGCAGGCTGAGACGATGGGTCGTCCGGGGCAGTCAGGTTTGTGGATTTTGGGCAGGAGGTAGAAACGGGCGGTGCGGGGTTGTGGGACTATGAGGTTGGAGGCGGTGGATGGGAGGTCCCCTGAGGTGATGAGGTTATGGACGGTCTGGGAGATGATGGTTTGGTGGTGGGGGGTGGGGTCATGGTCAAGGGGACGGTAGGAGGAGGTATCTGCGAGCTGGCGTTTGGCCTCAGCGGTGTAAAGGTCAGTGCGCCAAACTACTACTGCGCCTCCCTTGTCAGCTGGTTTGATGGTGAGGTTGGGGTTGGAACGGAGGGAGTGGAGGGCTGCGCGTTCCGAGGGTGAGAGGTTGGAGTGGGTGGGAGGGGTGTGGGAGTTCAGGTAGCAGTTAATATGAAGTACACAACCACTTGTGTGGGGATAGGCAATTTCACGATGAGACTGGTGTCTCATTACCAACAGGACTAACAAACAGTCAGTCTGAACAAGCTTCCAACAGGCTTCAAAAAATAATTTCCATTCGTAATTAAAACCAAAATCGTGTGGATGCTAGACATCTGAATACTGGACTCGAAATGTTAACTCTGTTCCTCTTTCCTTACATGCTGGTGGGGAGGGAGGATGTGGAGGAGAGGGGCAGGGACTGTGATCTCACTCCATCTGCCCCTTCCTCTCAGATAATTTTGAATAACCTTTCATCATTTTATTATTATTTGTTCACAGGATGCGGGCATTAGTGGCTAGGCCAGCATTTATTACTCATTCCTGACAATCAACAACATTAATGTGTGTCTAGAATCGCATGCAGGCCAAACCAGGCAGCAGATTTCCTTGCTTAAAGGACATTTATGAACCAGGTTTTTTTTTACAATGATCAGCAATGGCTATGCAATTGTCATCAGGATAGATTTTTATTTCAGACTTTTATTGAATTCTATTTTCACCACTTGCAAGTCAGAATTCATCTCCTCGTCCACAGAACATTAGCGTTGAGTTATAGAGTCATAGAGATGTACAGCACTGAAACAGACCTTTCAGTCCAATTTGTCCATGCCAACCAGATATCCTACCTAATCTAGTTCCATTTGTTAGCACTAGACCCATATCCCTCCAAACCCTCCTACTCACATACACAGGTAAAAACAATGACTGCAGATGCTGGAAACCAGATTCTGGATTAGTGGTGCTGGAAGAGCACAGCAGTTCAGGCAGCATCCGAGGAGCAGTAAAATCGACGTTTCGGGCAAGGGCTTTTGCCCAAAACATCGATTTTACAGCTCCTCGGATGCTGCCTGAACTGCTGTGCTCTTCCAGCACCACTAATCCATATTCATATACCCATCCATTTGCCTTTTAAATGTTGCAATCGTATCAGCCTTGACTACTTCCTTTGACAGCTCATTCCACACATGTACAACGCTCTGCATGAAACGTTGCCCCTTAGGTCTCTTTTATATCTTCCCCTCTCATCCTAAACCTATGCCCTCTAGTTCTGAACTTCCACACCCCAGGGAAAAGACTTTCTCTATTTATCATATCCATGCCCCTCATGATTTTATAAACGTTTATAAAGTCACCCCTCAGCCTCCGACACTCCAGGGAAAACAGCCCCAGCCTATTCAACCTCTCCCTATAGCTCAATTCCTCCAACCATGGCAACATCCTCGTAAATCTTTTCTGAACCCTTTCAAGTTTTACAACATCTTTCCGATAGGAAGGAGACCAGAATTGCATGCAATATTCCAACATTGGCCTAACCAATGTCCTGTACAGCCACAACATGACCTCCCAACTCCTATACTCAATACTCTGACCAATAAAGGAAAGCATACCAAACACTTTCTTCACTATCCTATCTACCTGCGACTCCACTTTCAAGGAGCTATGAACCTGCACTTCAAGGTCTCTTTGTTCACCAACACTCCCTCGGACCTTACCATTAAGTGTATAAGTCCTGCTAAGACTAACTTTCCCAAAATGCAGCAACTCACATTTATCTAAATTAAACTTCATCTGCCATTCCTCAGCCCATTGGCCCATTTGATCAAGATCCTGTTGTACTCGGAGGTAACCTTCTTTGCTATCCACCACACCTCCAATTTTAATTTCATCTGCAAACTTACCAACTATCCCTCATATATTCACAACCAAATCATTTATATAAATGACAAAAAGTAGTGGGCCCAACATTAGTACTTGTGGCACTCCACTGGTCACAGGCCACCAGTCTGAAAAACAACCCTCCACCACCACCCTCTGTCTTCTATCTTTGAGCCAGTTTTGTATCCAAATGGCTAGTTGTCTCTGTGTGCCATAGATCAAACCTCGCTAACCAGTCTCCCATGGGGAATCTTGTCGAACACCTTACTGAAGTCCATATAGATCACGTCCACCGCTCTACCTTCATCAATCCGCTTTGTTACTTCTTCAAAAAACGCCATCAAGTTCGTGAGACATGATTTCCCATGCACATAGCCATGCTGACTATCCCTAATCAGTCCTTGCCTTTCTAAATACATGTAAATCCTGTTCCTTAGGATTTCTGCCAAAAATTTACCCACCATTGAAGTCAAACTCACCGGTCAATACTTCCCTGGCTTTTCTTCAATAGTGGTACCACGTTAGCCAACCTCCAGTCTTCCGGCACCTCGCCTGTGACTACTGTCGATACAAATATCTCAGCAAGGGGCCCAGCAATCACTTCCCCAGCTTTCCAAAGAGTTCTAGGGTGCACCTGATCAGGTCTTAGGGAGTTATCCACTTTTATGCATTTTAAGACATCTAGCACCTCCTCCTTTGTAACATGGACATTTTTCAAGATGTCACCATCTATTTTCCCACATTCTATATTTTCCATGTTCCTCTCCACAGTATACATTGATGAAAAATACTTGCTTAGTATCTCTCCTTCTCCTGCGGCTCCACACATTGACTGCCTTGCTCACCTTTGAGGAGCCCTATTCTCTCCCTAGTTACCCTTTTGTCCTTAATGTATTCATTAAAATACATTAGTTCTGGATTTTTAATCCAGTGATATCACCACGATGTAAACATATGTTCACTTGCACTGTAAAAGTGCTTGTTTTTATATAACTTCCACTATTGTACCTGGTTAAGTCACACCACGGGAGAGATGAACAGTCTCTTCAGACATCCCAAGAATGAAAGAAGTTATAATGGTCAAGCATTGCTCATGTCTTGCAAGCAACTGATGCCTTGACTGCTAATAGCCTCAACTGTCAAGGATAGTTGAATTGTGACATTGAGGACTGCAGCATGGCATTGCACATTAATGTGGACAATACTGAGGATAAATGCAATTTACAGGCATTACACCAAGGCATGCCCTTTACACCTCATTTCATATTTAGACTCACCCTTGAAAGTGAGAATACGGAATCAGTGATGATTCTTCACAGCTTTGCTGGAGAAGGTTCACCATGTGTGTCATATTTTGTAGGCTGTGCACTTCTGTTCAAGGCTGGGCAAGTTCACATGTCCACTCTTATTCACATTGATCTGCTGAGAAAAGCTATATAAACCTGCTCACAGGTTCAATGCTGCCCTGGAGGATACTCAAGCATTTCAGGACAAATTAGTAGTCTGTGTGCACTCTGAAACATTGAAGAGTTACTGGTGATGTCAAGGTAAAATGAAGATTCTTCAATATTTCTCTCAACCTCCTGCCTATCGTGAGAGACTTCACTGCACACCACTCAAATATGATATCTTGACAGATGTCATTATCTTAGGGCTGTATGACGTTAATGCACTGTCTCACCAACAATTGCATTTTCCCTAATGGTCAGCAGGACCTGTCATATGTAAATACCCAAAAGGGAATGATCTAATGATATCAAGCATACAATTAGATGGATAATGAGACATTTACTCAACAACAAAGGTCAAGGACTACAAAAATAATGAGGTTATCATGTCCTTTGTCCTTAACAGGGGCTACTTACCATATCACTAACAGAATGTTAAACAATTAAATGAATTCCAAAGCTGGCTCATTCATTCTGGATATGGGTTTCTATGAGGTTTTTTCTGACTTTTCTGGGTTGATGATGCTCTGTCATGCTGTTTCAGACAGCTCTTCTGGTCAACATCCTGATCCTCAACATCAACTTCACCCTCAGAACCTTGCTGCTGATTCCCATGTTGGTTGTATCCTGGACAGCACCCCCTTTAATGGCTCCAGTTTTGAAAGGGACAGCATGCTACACATGTTGGTTATAATGCAAAGCTCTACTGGAGGAGGAGCCGGCAACAAAACCTCATCTTGAGGAGGGCTGGAGTATGTTCCACCATGTCCCAGGTCAAAACATGAGCAGCATGGCATCTTTGTTCTACCTCAATCCAAGAGTTTCATAAAGTTGTCATGAGCCATGTTTGGAAGGGTAACTCCCGGTCTCTCAGCTGCCATCCCTGAGGAACTTGGAAGGAGGCAGCAACTGTCATAAGTAAGAGTCAGGTGCAGACCTCCAAAATTTGACATTGATGTTTTTGACCAGCACCTAGACTGATTGTAGTGGTACCCCACCTCCATTCCTACCCAACTGACTGTGGTCTCACTTTAACCCACTAAGGACTGCTCCCCTTAGACTTTCATACATGGCCATTTTCTTCAAGCACATATAGTGTGTAAACTGCTCACACATGCTGCAGGTCTGACATTAATATAGCTCAGTCCTACACAGCACACCACAGCAGAGCAACACGTCCATACCCTGTTAGCTATTGGATTGACTATTCAGTGGTCACCACCATCATAAGCTGCCTCCCTCTTGTTCTGTGCTAAAAGTCTATGAAAGCCACAGAAGTTGTCAAACAGGAAGTGAGCACTAAAGACCCATGTGCATGAAGAAAGCAGTGTGAGCCACACAATGGCTGGCATTCCATAATTGTGAGAGTGGACAAAGAGTGGAGGTGAAAAAAGCACAGCAGGTCAAGCAGCATCACAGGAGAAGGGGAGTTGACATTTCAGGGCAGAACCTTTCATCAGAATGAAATGTTTCGACCTGAAACGTTGACTCCCTTTCTCCTATGATGCCGCTTGACCTGCTGTGCTTTTTCCAGCTCTACTCTGGCTCTCCTGCATCTGCAGTTCTCATTATCTCCAAGCCCATAAGTGTGTGCTAAGAAAGTTATGTGATGTTTACTGAGGCTGGTAGCCTTCAAGTAAGTGCAAAGTAAGCGTGCACTAAGAAAGCAAAAATAGAACCACATTCAGCATCAATATGAAACAAAGGTCGAATAGGGCCAACACCAACATTATAATGAGCCCCTTATTGAATTGTAGTTGGCTACCAAATAGAGTGAACACAGATGAAATTGTAGTTTTATAATCAAAGTAAATGGAAGATTATTGATTGATTGTGGAAAGAAGAGATGCAAGATGGCACTGAAGAATGATAGAGCTGAAGTTGGGCTGACTTGATCCTGAGCAGAAGGACTGATCATCTTTTCTCACCTATATTTGAGGCTGATTTAGTTGGTTTATGGACAATTTTGTAATTTATTTTGATTATAAAACTACAACTTTATCAACATTCACTCTATTTGGTAGCCAACCACAATTCCATAAGGGGCTCACTATAATGTTGGTGTTGGTCCTATGTTTCATATTGATGCTGAATATGGTTCTATTCTTATCCATGTAATCGTAGCCAGCGAATCACTGGCGATGGCTTCTTTTCCTGCTCCCGCATCATTACTGCTGGTGTCACCTAAAGGTCTATCCTTGGCCTTTTCCTACTTCTCACTGGCAACATCAATCAACAAAAACAGCATTAGTTTTATACTGACAACACCCAGCTCTTGCTCTGTGCTACCTCTCTTGACTCCTCCACTGTTGCTAAATAATGAGACTGCTAGTTAGACTTCTGTACTGGTTTAAGTCCTTAAGTAATGATTCTATCCCTCTCCCAATAGTCTGAAATTAAACCAGTTTGTTTGCAAACTTGGTGACAAAAAAAAGTTGGAAATAATGAGCTATAGGGAGGCTGAATAGGCAAGGGCTGTTTTCCCTGAAGAGTCGAAGGCTGAGGGGTGACCTTATAGAGGTTTATCAAATCATGAGGGGCATGGATAGGGTAAGTAGACAAGGTCCTTTCCAGAACTATGGGCGGCACGGTGGCACAGTGGTTAGCACTGCTGCCTCGCAGCGCCAGAGACCCGGGTTCAATTCCCGCTTCAAGCGACTGACTGTGTGGAGTTTGCACGTTCTCCCCGTGTCTGTGTGGGTTTTCCTCCGGGTGCTCCGGTTTCCTCCCACAATCCAAAGATGTGCAGGTCAGGTGAATTGGCCTTGCTAAATTGCCCGTTGTGTTAGGTAAGGGGCAAATGTAGGGGTATGGGTGGGTTGCGCTTCGGCGGGTCGGTGTGGACTTGTTGGACCGAAGGGCCTGTTTCCACACTGTAATGTAATCTAAAAAAAAAACTAGAGGGAATAGGTTTAGGTGAGTGGGGAAAAATTTAGAAGGGACCTAAGGGGCAACGTTTTCACACAGAGGATGGTACTTTCTTGGAATGAGCTGCCAGGGGAAATGATGGAGGCTGGTACAATTACAACATATAAAAGGCATTTGGATGAGTATATGAAAGAAAGGGTTTAGAGGGATATGGGTCAAGTGTTGGCAACTGGGACTAGATTAGTTTAGGATATCTGGTCAGCATAGACGAGTTGGAACAAAGGGTCTGTTTCCGTGCTGTACATCTCTATGACTCTAAAGGCTAACCTAATGGCAACCATGGAACCATTATTGGTTGCTGTAAACAGCAAACAATCTGACTTCCTAATATCCTTCAGAGAAGGAAATTTGGCATCCTTTACAAAAACACAGAAATTGCTGTTAAAAACTCAGCAGTTCTGGAAGCATCTGTGGAGAGAAGGTGAAGTTAATATTTAGGGTCCAGCAACCCTTCTTCAAAACTAAGCCTGGTTCTTAAGTAGAAATTTTGAAGTGCTGAACTAGAACTTTAGTTCTGAAGAAATGTTAACTCTGCTTCCTCTCCACAAATGCTGCCAATTTTTAATAGTCCTGGCATCCTCACCTGGTCTGGCCGACATGTGGCAGACTCACAGTAATGTGGTTTACTCTTAATTTCCCTCTTGGAAATCAGAGATTGGCATTAAATACAATCCTAGCCAATGATGGCCACATCCCATTAATGAATGAAAATAAATTGTCCAACCTCACCCGGTCTCAGCTCATTTGCTTCTGAAACCCTCGTTCATGCTCTAGTTACCGCTAGACTTGACTATTACAGTACACTCCTAGATGATCTTCCACATTCTGTCCACTGTAAACTCAAGGGCATTCAAAACTGTGCTGCCCCTAACAGCCTGAATGCAGAAGTGAAGTGGTAATGTCACTAGGCTAATAATCCAGAACCACAGACTAAATGTTCTGAGCACGTGGGTTCGAATCCTAACACGGAAGATAGAGAAATTGAAATTCAATTTTAAAGAAAGAGTCTAATGGTAACCATGCAACCATGTTCACTAAGATCCTTTGAGAGAAGGAAATCTACTGTTCTTACCTGATCTGGCCTATGTATGACTTCAGATCCACAGCAATGTAGTTAACTCTCAAATAGGTTTGAAAGGCATAGGTTTAAGGTGGGAGGGGAAATATTTAAAGTGGGCCGAAAGGGGCAACCTTTACACTTAGAGAATGGTGTGTGTATGGAATGAGTTGCCAGAGAAAGTGGTGAGTCAGGAGGAATAGGAAGGGTTTAGAACATAAAATATAGAAAAGTATAGCACAGAACAGGCCCTTTGGTACACGATGTTGGGCCGAGGATTATTCCGAATGTAAAATAAAATAACTTAACCTAAGCTCCCCTCAATTCACTGCTTTCCATGTGCATGTTCAGCAGTCACTTAAATGTTCCTAATGACTCTGCTTCCACTACCACTGCTGGCAACACATTCCATGTATTCACAACTCTCTGCTTAAAGAACTTACCTCTGATGTCTCCTCTATACCTTCCTCCTAGTATCTTAAAACTATGACCTCTCGTGCCAGTCAATCCTGCCCTGGGGAAAAGTATCTGGCTATTGACTCTATCCATGCCACTCATTACCTTGTATACCTCGATCAGGTCACCTCTCTTCCTCCTCTCCAGAGAGAAAGTCCAAGCTTAGTCAACTTCTCCTCATAAGACAAGCCCTCTAGTCCAGGCAGCATCCTGGTAAACCTTCTTTGCACCCTCTCTAAAGCTTCTGTATCTTTTCTATAGTAGAGCGACCAGAACTGGACACAATATTTCAAGTGTCGTCTCACCAGGGTGTTGTAGAGCTGCAGCAAAACCTCGTGGCTCTTAAACTCAATTCCCCCTATTAATGAAAGCCAAAACACGACATGCTTTCTTAATAACCCTATTCACTTAGGTGGCAACTTTGAGAGATCTATGCACTTGAACACCAAGATCCTTTTGTTCCTCCACACTGCCACGAATCCTGTCTTTAATCCTATATTCAGCATTCAAGTTTGACCTTTCAAAATACATCACTTCACATTTATCTAGCTTGAACTCCATCTGCCATTTCTCAGCCCAGCTCTGCGTCCTGTCTATGTCGCGCTGCAGCCTGCAATAGCCCTCGATACTATCAATGGCACTTCCAACTTTTGTGTCATCAGCAAATTTACTAACCACCCCTCAATCTCCATAGCCAACTCATTTATAAGAACTACAAAGAGCAGAGGCCCAAGAACAGAGCCCTACAGGACACCGCTCACCACTGACTTCCAAGCAGCATACTTTCCATCTACAACCACTCTCTGCCTTCTGTTAGCCAACCAATTCTGAATCCAGTATCCCATACCTCCTGACTTTATGAATGAGCCTACCATGCTGCCTGCCTTTAATCACGCTGTGCTTTTCCAAATAGGTTTATGACTATCTCTCAGAATTCTTTCCAAAACCTTGCTGACCACAGACGGAAGACTGACTGGTCTGCAATTGCCAGGGATTTCCCTATTACCCTTCTTGAAAAGAGGAACAACATTCGCATCCCTCCAATCCTCTGATACGACTCCCATTGAGAGTGAGGAAGCAAATATCTTTGCCAGCGACTTAGCAACCTCCTTTCTCGCTACCTGGAGCAACCTAGGATAAATCTGGTCTGGCCCTGAGGACTTATCAATCTTAATGTTTTCCAGCACATTAACTTCATCAATCTTGATCTGTTTAAGCCTGTTTGCCAGCTCCTCAAAGTTCTCATTCACAACAAGGTCCCTTTCCTTAGTGAAAACCAAAGCAAAAAACTCATTTAGGGCTTCCCCTATCTGCTCAGACTCCATGCATAAGTTCCCTACCAATCCTACCTTCTCCCTGATCATTCACTTATTCCTCACGTATGAGTAAAATACCTTTGGGTTCTCCCTAAAACATTCTTGCCAAGCCTTTTTCATACCCCCTCCTGGCTCTCCTCAGTCCATTAGGCAAAAGTGAGGACTGCAGATGCTGGAAATCAGAGTCTAGATTAAAGTGGTGCTGGAAAAGCACAGCCAGTCGGGAAGCAACCGAGGAGCAGGAAAATTGATGTTTCGGGCAAAAGCCCTTCATCAGGACTGGGCAGTCCTCAGTCCATTACTGAGCTCCTTTCTAGTAAGCTTGTAATCCTCTAAAGCTGTGCTAGATCCTTGCTTCCTCCACCTTACATAAGCTGCCTTCTTTGAAGAGAAGCTCCTCTGTTCTTGTCATGCAAGGCTCCTTAATTTTACCCCTTCTTGCCTGTCGCAGATGAACAAATTTGTGCATCATTCGCAACAACTGCTCCTTAAATAGTCTCCACATGTCCGTTGTGCCTTTTCTATGGAACAATTACTCCCAATCTGTACTTCCCAACTCCTGTCTGATAGCGTTATAATTTCCTTTTCCTCAATTAAATATCTCCCCTTGGTGATGCTCTTTCCCTCTCCAAGGCTATGGTAAATGTGAGGCAGTTGTGTTCACTGTCACAAATGTGTTCTGCTGCCGTGAGATCTGACACCTGACCTGGCTCATTGCTGAGAACCAAACCCAAAATGGCCTCTCCACTTGTTGGCCCGTCTACACACTGAGTAAGGAAACTCTCCTGAACACACCTGACAAAAACGGCTCCATTCAAACCATCTGTACTTAGGAGGATCCAGTCAATATTGGGAAAGTTGAAGTCACCCATAATAACAATAGTGCTACCTCTGCATTTTTCTAAAATCTGCAGACCTATGAGTTCTTCAATCTCCTTACTGCTATTAAGTGGTCTGTAGAAAATCTCCAATGAGGTGGCCGCTTCCTTGCTCTTCCTAACTTCCACCCATACTGATCAGTAGAAAAACCTTCCTCAACAACCTTCGTTTCTGTAGTTGTGATGCACTCTCTGATTAGCGATGCTACATCCTCTCCTTTTTCCACACTCCGTTCTTTTTAAACGTTCTGAACCCTAGAACATCTAGCAACCATTCCTGCCCCTGCAAAACACACGTCTCCATTATGGCCACTCTTTAGAGGGTTGATGTGGACTTGTTGGGCCGAAGGGCCTGTTTCCACAATGTAGGTAACCTAAGCTAGTCTAATCTAATCATAGTCCCAAATACTGATCCATGCTCTAAGTTCATCACTCTTAATTCTGACACTCCCTGCGTTAAAGCAGACACACTTTAACCGAGCCCTTTGCTTCATCACATGAAAAACCTTCCCAATAGATTCACTACATCCTGTCACTGCCCCATCTACAACTATCCCCCTCTCAGATATGTAGCTTTGGTTCCCACCCCCTTGCCAAACTAGTTTAAACCCTCCCGAACCACACAAACAAATCTCCCACCCAGGACATTTGTGCCACTCCAGTTCAGGTGCAACCTGTCCTTGTTGTACAGGTCCCACCTTCCCTAGAAGGCATCCCAATGGTCTAGATAACTGAAGCCCTCCCTCCTGAACCAGCCTCGCAGCCACATGTTAAGCTGCACTCACTGACTGCTCCTCATCTCACTGTCTCGTGGCATCGGTAGCAAACCTGAGATCACTATTCTACTTGTCCTACTCTTCAGCTTCCAACCCAGCTCTCTCTCGTCACTTTTCAGATCTTCAATTCCTTTCCTGGTTATATCATTGGAGCCAATGTTCCATTCTTTCTGGCTGCTCACCCTCCCCTTCAGAATCCTGTAAACCCAATCGGTGACATCCAGGATCCTGGCACCGGGGAGGCAACATACCTTCCAGAAGTCCCGTTCATGACCACAAAATCTCCTGCCAATCCATCTAACTATTGAGTCCCCTATCACTAACGCTTTTCTATTCTCCACCCTTCTGAGCTTCAGTGCCAGAGATCTCACCCACTTAAAAACTTCCCAGCAGCACTCGCTTCTCTCCGCCCTCTCTCCTCACCACTCTGTTCAAAACGGAGGCCCGACTCTCGAGGTAAGTTTCAAGATTTAAGAGGGATATGGATCACATGCTGGCAGATGGGATTAGATCAATTTAGGATATCTGATCGGCATGGAAAAGTTGGTCCGAAGGTCTGTTTCCATAATGTGCATCGTTATGATGCTATGACTCTAAATGCTCCCCAGGCAATAAATGCTGCCCTAACCAGTGACACCCACATTTCTATGAATGAATGAAAACATCCATTCAATTATCGCTCCTGTGTTTTGGCTCTCAAGCAATCTCTTGATTTTAAAATTCTCATCGTTATTTCCAAAATGCCTCACACCTCTTGTCTCGGTAATCCCATCCAACCATACCAATCTCTATGATACCTTTGCCTTCTAATTCTGATCTCTCAAACACCCCTGGTTTTAACCACTCCATGATATTCGACTTTGCCTTCAGTTGCCTTGGCCATAAACTCTGGAATTGCCTCCCTCCACCTCTCTACCTCACTGTCCAAAGTTACCTGGTTAACGAGGTTTTTGATCTTGTGAACCTCCCTTGTGTAGCTCAGATTTTTGTTTTGTAATGTGCCAGTTAACTGCCTTTAGACGTCTTACTACATTTAACGTGTTATATAAATAAAAGTGGCTGTGTGGTATTAATCCATCATTAGGCTAAGGCTAAGTCAACAAACAAACAATAGTAGAAGGTGAGGTGGGCAAATGTGAAGTCATTCTTTTAAAGTCTGAGCAATAAAGTTCAGAATATTTTATTAAAGATGAGACATGGAGCTGTGGAGAAGCCAAAGGACTTAGCTATTCATGTCCTCAAATCATAATATCTAATGCACAAATATAAAAGGCAATTAAAAAGTCAATTTGTTTGTAAATTCATTCTTAGGTTACGAGCATTACATTGCAAGGTTGACATTCATTGCTGAACTCGGATTGCCTTTGGTAGCGAACCATCTGCAACTGAAGTTTATTAGTAAATTAGATGACTTTTTGACAACAATTCATTTATTACACTTGTATAAATGAATTTACTTTAAACTCAATCACCTGCTGTGGTATTAATTGAAATCTTATCCCTTTAGCATCTTCTCCACAGCTCCATGTCTCATCTTTAATAAAATATTCTGAACTTTATTGCTCAGACTTTAAAAGAATGACTTTAAACTCAATCACCTGCTGTGGTATTAATTGAAATCTTATCCCTTTAGCATTAGTTCAGCTCTCTGGACTATGAGTTAGTAATATTACAAAAATGCTACTATCCTTTATCTTGGGTTTTATATCAGAATTGCAATTCAGAAGGGTGAAAGTATTTCTTCCTGTACAGAGCCTTTGATGGACCCTGCTAGGTTATTGTATTCAGTTACTGTAGAGCCCGGAACCATAGGAAAGACATTGTGGCCTTGGATGAGTTATAGTACCAAAATGATAACCTCACTCAAAAGGGTTATAATTTGGGACAGATTACAGAGACGTGTTTTAAATTCCTCTGATTTTAAATAATGGAAAAGCGATTTAAAATGTTTTGATTAAAATGAGTAAGGCACGCTGTATGGCAAGTATGGAGAAACTATTTTCTCCAGTGGGTAATCCATCAGAGGGCATGACCTTAAAATTAAAGTTGGGCATTTAGGGGAGAAACCAGCAAGTATATTTTGGAAATTTTGGAAGTTAATCCCCCAAAAAGTCTGTGGATGAAACCCTTAAGACTGAGATCACTTGAACTTTGATAGGCAAGAGAATCAAGGGAAAAGGCAAATGGAGTCAAGGTACAGATTAGCCATAACCTAAATGAATCAGGGAACAGTTCTGAGGGCTGAATTATCTATCCCTGTTCCTAGGACTTAAAGTGAAATTACTTCCTTCTGATATTAAAGCTGTTGTGTAAATAGATTAAGACTGTTAAGAAGGGACTCAGTAAGTTAAAGTTCAGCATTTCCTGAACTTTTACTTATGAATTCTAGTTCCATAGTAACAACTTCTATGTACCTACCTCTCTGATTACTATCATGGTTTCAATACCTAATCTTTATTCTCTCCAAAAGACCAAATTTATCAGTCTCACACGACCTCTTTACAAAATGGAATCTGGTGAGACCAATTTTATTTTTCTTCTGCTTTCTCAGAGGCCCAGATTGTAATGGATGTCAACTGATAATTTCAACTTTTATTGGAACCTAATTGAGAGCCAATTATCAGTAGAGAACTCAGACAGGTGATGTTCCCTGCATTGCAACACTTCCTGTACTTCAAAGGTACTTGGTAATAAAACATTGAGAACTGTTCTTAGCTCGATTATCTTAAAAGGGCATTGTGACCCTTTGGAGTTTCTCACTGTAATGTCAACATTACATATTATATTGCATAACTTCAGAACTTTAACCACAGTCTTCACACAGGAGAAATAGTAGAGTTAGGAATTAAGCCAAAGTAGATATTTTTTGTTCAAACAAGCAGTGGAGTGCTGACATTTCAACTTGTGGATTTCCTTATCCTCCTGAGCATCCTTTCAACAGCATCTTGAAGGTGGTTAGCATATATGACAAAACATGAAAATTATAAAATAAGAAATGAATTTTTTCCTTTTAAACAGCTGTAGACATCTTAAACAATATTTTTAAAAAGCGTAATAACTAGAAAAATAATTCAACCTAACATTTCTACAGACTTGGAAAGATTTCTTTTTATTCACTCGTGGGACCTGGGCATTGCATATTCTCTGTCCCAATTGCACATGAGAAGGTGGTACTGAGCTGCCTTCTTGAACCTTGGCAGTCTATGTTCTGTAGGTAGATCCACAATGCCCTTAAGGATGGAATTCTAGGACTCTGATGTAGAGATACTAAAGAAACAGCAACATATTTCCAAGTTAGGATAGCGCATGACATATAGGGGAAGTTGCAGGTGGTGGTGTTCTATTTATCTGCTGCCCTTGTTCTTGTATGTGGAAGTGGAATGGGTTTAGAAGGTGCTGTATAAGGAAATTATAAGTACACACTGTTGCTACTGAGTATTGGTGGTGGTGTGAGTGAACATTTGTGGCTGTGACGCCAATCAAGTGGGCCACTTTGTCCTGGATGATGTCAAACTTTTTGAGGGTTATTGGAGCTACAGCAGTCCAGACAAGCATGGACTATTCCATCACAATCCTGACTTGTAGATGGTGTCTGGACTTTGGGCAGTCAGGATATGAGTTACTCACCGCAGTATTCCTCTGATTTTGTAGCCACTGTATTTATATACAAGTTCAGTTGAGTTTATGGTCAATAATAATTCCCAGTACATTGCTAGTGGGGGATCGAGTGATGAAAATACAATTGAGTGTCAAGGGATGATGGTTAGATCATTTCTTATTAGACAGTGTCACTGCCTGATATTCGTATGGTATGAATTTCACTTCCTACTTGTCAACCTAAGTCTGAACATTGCCCAGATCTTGTTGCAATTGAACATGGATTGCTTCAGTATTTGAGGAATTGCAAATATCTTGGATGTTCTGGAACTAAGATCATTGACCTCCAATAACCACAACCATCTTTCTGTGTGCCAGGCATGACTCCAAACAACAGGGACTTCTTCCCCTGCTTCCCATTGATTCCAGTTTTGCCAGAGGTCCTTGTTGCCACACTTGGTTGAATGCAGCCTTGATGTCAGGGACTGTTACTTTCACCTCACCTCTAGAATTCAATGCTTTTATCCATGTTTGAACCAAAGCTGTAATGAGGTCAGAATCAGAGTGGATCTGGCAGGAGCCCAAATTGGGCGTCAATGAGCAGATTGTTGCTCAACAAGTGCTGCTTCACAATACTGTTGATAAGGTGATTGAGAGCAGAATCAACTATGTTTGTGTCTTACAGGAATAAATTACTTTAAATATTGATGAAATATGGGTGGTCTGGATGGGCCAGCTTTTATTGCCCATCTCTAGTTGCCCTTAAAGAAGATGATAATGAGCTGCCTTCTTGAGCAGCTGCAGTCCTTGAGCTGTAGGTATACTCACAATATTTTTTTTTATTATTCACAAGATTTAGTCATCACTGGCTATGCCAGCATTCATTGTCCATCCCTAATTGCCTAGAGTGCAGTTGAGAGTCAACCACATTGCTGTGGATGTGGAGTCACATGTAGGTCAGACCAGGTGAGGATGGCAAACTTCCTTCCCTGAAGGACATTAGTGAACCAGCTGGGTTTCTATGACAATCAATGGTTTCATGGTAATTAATTCCAGTAATTTTTGATAATTGATCTCAAATTTCACCTTTTGTGGCAGGATTCAAATCTGGGACCCCCAGACCATTAACTGTGTTTCTGGACTAATTGTCCAGTGAGGCCATTACTTGCCCTTTTGTTATATATCATGCAGCATTTTCTTAAATATTAGTTAGCATCTTAAATACTACCTTCTATCAAATCTTTTAATGCATTTCCCAATCCACTATCGCCAACATGTCTGTCAAACCTTTATAATTTCCTCTTTCAGATGGAAGATCTTGGTTTCAGAATGAATTACATCACATTCCAAATTAATGTGAAATTCCTTTAGTTCAAGACCATTAATTAGCCCATTCTAATTATATTACAATAAAGCTAAAATTGCCTGATCTTGAGTTGGTTCGTGATCACACTGCTCCAGAAACCCATCTCAAACACTCCAGGAATTCAATATCCACAATATAGTCTGATAGGTTTACTTATTCCATATGTAGGTAGAAGTCACTATTATTACTGCATTAACCAGGTTACATACATCTCTAATTTTCTGATTTTTACTGTGCTAAATATTATCACTCAAGTTTGGTGACCTATAATAAAACTCCTATAAACAATGTTGTTTAAAATCTCCCCAATAGCAGTAGGAAATTCTCTGTGAGGATATAAATTTTAGTCCTGATGAAATACAGTCTGTCCATCTTGATCTGGCCCCAGTGCCTCAAATACAGAGGAACCTCAATTATCCGAAAGACATGGGTGGGGAGAATTTCGCTTGGTTAATCGAATTCTGGATGATCGAATGCCGGATGACATAGTTTAGCCAAGCATCGGGACCTTGCAATCTTGTTTGGATAATCCAAAATTCGGTTAATCAAATGCAGGATAAATCTAGACTCCTTTGTATTTGATGCCTCCTTTCCTACACCTATTCTCTGCCCATGTGTTCAATTGTTGAATCCTATGTTCATTAGCACATGGAAACATCTGGGGAGTATCCTGAGATTGCTGTTTTTAAAGGTCCTACATTTTAATCTCCTTTCTAGAATACTGCAATCTGCTTTTAGGATCTCATCTCCTTTCCTAGCAAAGACATTGGCACCAGTGTGGATCACAAACTCTGGCTATTTGCCTTTCTCTAAAAGAATTACCTGTTGCTGCTCTATGACATATATGGGCGTAATACCAGGGTGGCAAAATAACAGCCTGATGTCATGTTTATGACCATTCCCCGAAATAATAAATCCCCCAACATTTATACTCTTCCACCTGTTCTCTAGTCTTCCCCCCCCCCGACCCGCCCTGTGCAACTGAGCCACCTAGTGTGCCACAGCCTTGGCTCTGACTGCACTCCTCTGAAGAACATTTGCCCTAACCAGCATCACCAACCGATGAACTTACGGTTTTTCTGGTCGGCATGGACGGGTTTGACTGAAGGGTCTGTTTCCATGCTGTACATCTCTATGACTCAATGATCCTTACATTTTTGTGCAGCTTGAACAAATGCCAGCAGGCACTTCAAAGCACCACGGCAATGCCTTACCAAGATCCTCCAAATCTGGTGGTAAACAAGGTGATCCAAAAGCAGCATCCTCTCCCAAGCCAACCTGCCCAGCATTGTGGTGCTGATCATCCACAGCCAGCACGTTCTCATGTGTCCCTCAACAGGTGCCAGACTAAAGCAACTGCTTTACCCAGAACTTGGTAATGGCAGAACATGTCCCAGGAGGATAGTACAAACATTTAAGGGATGGGCTCAGAGCATTGTTGGCACGGTCAGACATATGTCATTTGTTAAATCCTGGTGGCTGCAGGTTGAAGTTAATTATCTTCCTAAGATTCTCAATGGGATTAGCAAGAAGCTCACCCTAGGTATACACAGCTCCTGTCCTAGAATAATTGTGATGGGGAGGGAATTGGATGTGGAAGATGCAGATAGGCCACTCACTGAATGTTCTCATACTTTCCAACCCGCTGGGCAGGCGAGTATAAATTCCAGTCCAACAATCTGAGTCAAGAAGAGAAGTCACTTGATCAATGCTGGTTAAGTTAATGAAAATGCCAACCAGCTATCCCAACCCAATCTAGTTCCACCTGCCAGCACCTGGCCCATATCCCTACAAACTCTTCCTATTCATATACCCATCCAAATGCCTCTTAAATGTTGCAATTGTACCAACCTCCACCACTTCCTCGGGCAGCTCATTCCAGACACGTACCACCCTCTGCGTGAAAAAGTTGTCCCCGAGGTCTCTTTTATACCTTTCCCCTCTCATCCTAAACCTATGCCCTCTAGTTCTGGACTCTCTGACCACAGGGAAAAGACTTTGCCTACTTACCCTATCCATGCCCCTCATAATTTTGTAAACCTTTATAAGGTCACCCCTCAGCCTCCGACGCTCCAGGGAAAACAGCCCCAGCCTGTTCAGCCTCTCCCTATAGCTCAAATCCTCCAACACTGGCAACAACCCTTGTAAATCTTTTCTGAACCCTTTCAAGTTTCACAACATCTTTCCGATAGGAAGGAGACCAGAATTGTACACAATATTCCAACAGTGGCCTAACCAATGTCCTGTACAGCCGCAACATGACCTCCCAACTCTTGTACTCAATACTCTGACCAATAAAGGAAAGCATACCAAATACCTTCTTCACTATCCTATCTACCTGTGACTCCACTTTCAAGGAGCTATGAACCTGCACTCCAAGGTCTCTTTGTTCAGCAATACTCCTGAGGACCTTACCATTAAGTGTACAAGTCCTGCTAAGATTTGCTTTCCCAAAATGCAGAACCTCGCATTTATCTGAATTAAACTTCATCTGCCACTTCTCAGCCCATTGGCCCATCTGGTCAAGATCCTGTTGTAATCTGAGATAACCCTCTTCACTGTCCACTACACCTCCAATTTTGGTGTCATCTGAAAACTTACTAACTTTACCACTTATGCTCACATCCAAATCATTTATGTAAATGACAAAATATAGAGGACTCAGCACCGATCCTTGTGGCACTCCACTGGTCACAGGCCTCCAATCTGAAAAACAACCATCGGCCACCACCCTCTGTCTTCTACCTTTGGATCACTTCTGCCCAATAAACCATAGCCACGATATTTTGCATGTATATTTTACAAATGATCTGACTTCAGATAAGTGAACTAAATGTGAACATTTGCACAGGATATAAGGCTGACATGAATATGCAACTGATACCTCTGTAAAATACTAAGAGGTGTTATGTTACCAAACAGACCATTTCATGACAATGTTAAAGTGGAGCCCCATCATCCCGTTCTGATAGAATCGAACGATCTCATATGAATAAGAAAAACAGAAGTAAGACTTGGTCATTCAGCCCTTCAGGCCTACACTACAACTCAACATGGTCATCCAACTCAGTACATTTTCTCTCCATCATCATTGATCCCTTTTGCCTTAAGAACTTTGTCCAACATTTTCTTAAAAACATTCATTTTTTTTGGTCTCAACCACTTTCTGTGGTAGAGAGTTTCACAGGTCCACCTTTCTTCTGACCTAATATCCTTAAATTGTGATCTCTGGTTCTAGACTCCCCAGTCACTGGGAACATCCTTCCTGTGTTTATCCTGTCTGGTCCTGTTAGACTTTTGTAGGCTTCTCAGTGATCCCCTTTCATTCTTCAAAAACCCCAATGAATAAAGTCATAACTGATCCAGATTCTCTTCATATGTCAGTCCTGCCATCCCAAGAACGAGTCTGATAAACTTTTGTCGTACTCCTTGCATAGGCAGAACATTTTTCAGATAAGAAGACCAAAAACTACCCACAATGGTCCAGGTGTGGTCTTGCTAAAGCTATGTACAATTGAAGCAAGACATTACTCCTCTTGTAGTTTAATCCTTCCACTATGGAAGCCAACATACCATTTACCTTCTTCACTATCTGCTGTACCTGCATAGTTACTTTCAGCGAGTGTAAAAAGCCACCCAGGTCTTGTTGCACCTCCCTCTTCTTTTCCAATCTATCACCATTTCAGACAATAATCTGACTTCCTGTGTTTGCTCCCAAAGTGGAGTATCTCTTATTTATCCATATTGTACTACATCTACTACGAATGTACCCATTCATTCAACTTGTCCAAATCACACTGAAGCCTCTCTGGGATTCAATGAACTAAAAACTTCCCTTTTTCCCTTTTTGAGCAGAAAGTATGGTGGAGGTAGAATGTGTAATAGCTTTTGAAAAGAAGGTGGACAAATATTTAAGCAACATAAAGAAGGCATGGGAAAATGCATTTACCTGAAACAAGTGGATTATTGTTCCAGAGAGCTGGCACACCTTCCACCGCATTGTAAAATTCTAATTGTAAACTTCTATGCTTTCATACGATAGGGGTACAAAATCAATACAGCAAGAATTAACAATACTTGAAAAGTGATTATTCTCACCAATTAGTAGAACCAACTTGATGGTATTTGACAATTAAGTTGATTAATTGTTTTAAATTAGCTTGCAATAATATTTGGTTAATAACAGAACTGACGATTAGGATACTGTTTGTAAAAATGTCAGACTTGGCTCAATGATTGCACTCTTGCTGCTGAGTCATAAACTTGTGTTCAAATCTCACTCAGGAGATTTGTGCATATAATCTTGGCTGGTAATTTATTTCATTAGTCAGGGAATGCTCCACTTTAGTGAAGGAATGTGGACCTGTATATCAAAGTTTGCTGATTGCATGAAGTTAATTGGCAGATGAAGGCAGACATTTGCAAAGCAACATTGGTAGGCTAATCGAGCAGGCAAAACTGCAGTAGATGGAAATCAAAGCAGAAAAACGTGAGACTATTGTTTTCAGACCTGAGAAAGTGTGATAAGGGTATTTGCTAAATGGTTACATTCTAGGAACTGTGAAGGAACAGAAAAATTGAGCAGTCCAACTACATAAATCACAACTGGTTAATGAACAGGTTCAAATGATAACATAAAAACTAATGGAACTTTCAACTTTATCTCAGAAGTTGAATACAAAGCAATGAAAATTATAACAACTGTGTAAAGCTCTGTTGGTTCTGTTTAGAATATTGAATTCAGTTCTGGGATACTATACCTCAAGAGAAATGGATTTGATTTGATTCGGTTTATTGAAATACAGGGAAAAGTATTGGTTTGGGTGCTATCTCAATAAATCATACCTTACATAAATACATCAGAGTGATAGAACAAAATGCAAAATATAGTGTTATAGCCACAGAAAAGATGCAGAGAACGATCAACTTTAATATATGACAGTTCCGTTCGTAAGTCTGATGACAGCAGGAAAGAAGCTGTTCTTATTCTGTTGATACGTGTTTTCACACTTTTGTATCTTCTGCCTGATGGAAGAGGGTGGAAAAGAGTATAACCAGTGTGGTCTTTGTGTAAGTATCATCCAGATTCAGCAGAACACTAACCAGCTTGAAAGGGTTAAATGATTATTGGCATTTGTCTAGATTAGAGTGGTGCTGGAAAAGCACAGCAGTTCAGGCAGCATCCGAGGAGCAGTAAAATCAACGTTTCAGGCAAAAGCTCTTCATCATTGTTTTTAACCTGATTATTGGCATTTGTCAATATTCAAATGACATCGCTGAAGATATCTATTGCACACTAGCCACATTCAAGACAAAACATTATAGTACAATGTCTTTACCCAATAAATTTTAATACAGTCCCAGGTATATCCTGTCCACAAAAATCAGGACAAATGCAATCCAGCTGCTTACCACAACAGTCAACTTGCAACATCAACTGAGTAATAGAAGGAGCATTTGACCAAGTATGGCATCAAGAATCTCTAGTAAAACTGAAATCAATGGGAATGGGGAGAAAATGGAGTCGTAATGGCCACAAAGGAAAATGTTGTGGTTGTTGGAGGCCAATCAAACCTGACAAAGTCGTAACAGGACTTCCTCTGGGTTGCCCCTCAGGCTGAAACATCTCCAACTGCTACATCAATGACATTCCCTGCATCATAAAATGGCAGGCGGGATTATCCAGTGATGATTGCACAGTGTTAGCTCTATTAAGAACTTACATAATTAATGAGTTTGTGTCAGCATGTGGCCAGACATGAGGCTGAATTTTGTACTGAGGCAGTGACCTTGCCATTTAATAGTCTGTTACCATTGATGACTGGATGTGACGTGTCTGCAGTGCTTTGGTCTGATCCATTATTTGTGGGGAGTACCTCACTGTCTCTATAGTGTACTGGTTCTGCTGTTATAACTTTGGCCCATTTTGTTCAAATATGTCAGGTACTGCTCTTGGTATGCTACTTAAACAATTCTCAATGAATTAGAGTTGATTATTTAATATTGTTGGAGTGAGCGACATACTGCACAAAAAGGTAACAGGTTGAGGGCAAATATAGTTCTGATGTTATTGGTGGTGGTCCAGATCATCCCATTGATATTCAGTGTTGAGCCTCTGTATTTGTTTTGTATCTATCTTATTTAAGAAGTAGTTAAGCCACAGAAAATGACTGTAGATCTTCTCAGTATGAAGACAAGATTTTGTTTCCATAAGGACAGTGCAGTTATCATTTCTTTAATAAAATAAGACTATATTACACCTGAGCAGAGGTAGGCCATTCAGCCATCGGAGCTTACCCCATCATTCAACGAGATCGTGGATGATTGGAGTTTGCTGGTTCTGCCAGCATTTATTGCCCAATCCCAATTGTTCTTGGTGGTGAGCTGTCCAGAACTACTGTAGTCCATGTGATGTGGATACTCCCACAATGCTGTTAAAGGTGGGGATTCCACAATCTTAACCACTGACAGTGACAGAATAGCAATATACTTCCAAGTCAGAATGGTGATTGGCTTGGATAGATGTATCTGTGGCAGGTAGATTTGGAAGGATGAGTTCAAGTAATTTTTCTTCCACTTGCTGGTTCCCTCATTACCTGCTGCAGTCTGGCAAAATTTGCCTTCAGCATAATAAGTGGAGATTTTGGCATGGAGGCATTGTCACTGGGCTAGTTATTCAGAGACTCATGCTAATGTTCTGGGGACATAAATTTCACCGGCTGTTACAAACTATCTACAGCTGATAAATCTGGAAACAAAATCTAGTCTCAATAATATTAATTATCATTGGTTGCTGTGGAAACCCATATGAAGACATTATTAAATTTCATAATAATCTGCTTCACTAATGCCCATTAGAAAGGTAATGTGTCATTCTTACCACATGCTCTGGCCTACATAGAGGACTCTAGACCAAAACTAATAATATCCTCTAAATTGGCCTAACAAGCCACTCAATTATCAAACCACAATAACATCTAAAAGAAATGAAACTGGATGGATTACCTTGGGTACTGAAAGTGACAACAGCAAACACCATTCTGTTGATCGTGAAAAATGCCCCTAACATCTAGGGGTTTGTGCCAAAATTAGGAGAGCTTCCTCAAACTAGTCAGACAACAGCCTGACATAGCTGTACTCACAAAATCCTATGTTACAGACAATCATCACCATCACAATATGTCTTGCCCATTGAGCAGAGCAGACCCATCAGTGATGGCAGTGTGTTATGATCCCAGCAAATGTTATTACTGGACCAGTCAGATCTCAGACTAAAATCTGGATTGCCTGATCATATTTTGTTTGCTTTTATTTAATGATTTTTTTTAAACACAAGCACATAATGTATAAATTGGTTTTAACAATAAAACACAGTTTATTCCACAAAAAACAAGATAAAACAGGGTAAACCAAACTATTTACATATAACATAAGATGTAGAATTTCAAAAATACAAATCATCTGTATACCATATCTTTACAGTACTCAAAACACCAGAGTTCAATTCCCTATCAAATCTACAGGTTTAATTTAACCATTTCCTTTAATTCCTGGTCTTGAGAATTTGATAGCTTTGTGGGTGGCACGGTGGCACAGTGGTTAGCACTGCTGCCTCACAGCGCCTGAGACCCGGGTTCAATTCCCGCCTCAGGCGACTGACTGTGTGGAGTTTGCACATTCTTCCCGTGTCTGCGTGGGTTTCCTCCGGGGGCTCCGGTTTCCTCCCACTGTCCAAAGATGTGCAGGTCAGGTGAATTGGCCATGCTAAATTGCCCATAGTGTTAGGTAAGGGGCAAATGTAGGGGTATGGGTGGGCTGCGCTTCGGCGGGTCGGTGTGGACGTGTTGGGCCGAAGGGCCTGTTTCCACACTGTAATGTAATCTAATGTAATCTAATCTAATCCTTGAGCCTAGACTTTCTCAACTTTGAATAACTCCTTCAGGATTCTAACCAAACACTTCTGGCCTAGAATCTTCAAAGTAATATTCCTACACTGAGGTAACCTGTTTCCTATTCATTCTAAAATGATCTCCTTTATAAACAAACTGTTTCACTTGCACAAGGACCTCTATGAACATAAAAACAAAAGCTTTCCAAGCAATATTGTTTTCCTTTCCGCAAAATATATTTCAAAATTCTTCTGAACAGAAAGAAACTAATGCTGCTCAATGTTTACTTTGTTCATTCATAAAGCTCTCTCAAATACAAATAAATTTCCATTATCACCTCAAGATCTCCCTCTCTCATACAGATCAAGGTTCCAGATATACTGACAGCTTAACGAGTAAATTTCCTCATACACACAGACCAAAATTCACATGCCACAATTTTGAAATGCAAGTTTTAAAACTAATTATATTAACTGACATAAATCATACACCTTACATTTTAAGTAGCATACAGTCAGGAGGGAGTTTCCCTCGGTGCTCTTCATGGACTCTGACTTCCAAGACATTTCATGGCATCTGAGTCAAAAATAGCAAGGAAACCTCATGCTAATTAATACCTATCACACCCTTCCCAGCCCCCAACACTCTGGATCATGCACTGAGTGAGGTAAGGGTATAAAAGATATTCTATGTGAAGGAACTTTGAAGTCCATCACCAAGAGTTTCTTAGTAGCATCACTATTGACAGAGCATACCAAGCCATAAAGCACCAAGGATACAGAGAGGATTTACCAGGACATTGCTTGGACTAGAGAGTTTTAGTCATGGAGAGGTTATTTTCCTTGGAGCAGAGGAAACTGAAGAGGGCTATGAAAGAGATGTATAAAATTATGATGGATACAGACAGGAAAAACTTACCACCAAGATCAATGATTGGGGAATACATCTAAGTTAATGGGCAGGAGAGTTAGATGGAATGTGAAGAAGGTTTTACCCCCCCCCCCCAAACTCGGACGGTGGTGGGAATCTGGAACGCACTGTCTGTATGGGTGGTCAAGGCAGAAACCCTCATTACATTTAAGTAGTATTTAGATGTACACTTGCAATGCCAATGTATACAAGGCTATGTGTCAAGTGCTGGAAATTGGAATTAGAATAGTTAGGTGGTTGTTTTTGGCCGATGTTCATGTGATGGGCCAAATGACCTTTTCCTCAGCTCTGGAGCTCTGTTAGTCTATGATTATGACAATAGCTACTTGGTCTGCAGGGAGTAAGTCACTTCCTGCCTCTCCAAAGCATGTCTGTCATGTACAAAGCTCAAGTCAGGAATGTGATAGAATACTCTCCAATTTCTTGGTTGATTGCCACCTCTGCAAAAACTTAAGAAGTTCAAAACTATCCAAGACAAAATAATCCACTTGAAACATAGAAACTTGGAAAATAGGAGGAGTTAGGGCATTTGTCCCTTTGAGGCCACTCCATCACTCTAAAAGACTGTGATTGATCATTCAACTCAGCATCCTGCTCCAGATTCAGTGTGTATGAATGTGTTGGGCTGTTGCTTGACTAGTCTGTGGGACAGCTTTCCCAATTTTAGCAGAATCTCCCAGATGTTAGCAATAAGCCTCTTGGGCTGAACGTGCCTTTGTTGTGTCCTATGGCCAGTTTCATATTCTTGTTAGACCTTTTTGTATCAATTTAATATAACTGAGTACATTGCAAGGACAGTTAAGAGTTGACCAGATAACAATTGATCTGGAATCACATGTAGGCCAGACACATTGAGGACAGCAGATTTCCTGTCCTAAAATGAACCAGGGTTTTTTTTTAAACAATAATCCATCACTTTCATGATCACCATTACTGATACAAGCTTTTAATTCCAGATTTTATTTGATCAACTGACTTTAACTTTCCTAAACACCCTGGGAGAATCTGAAATAATGCTTCTGCATCAGTAATCCAGGTCTCTTAGTTTAATTAAAGCAGAAAATGCTAGAAATATTCAGATCAGGCAGCATCGTGTAATGAATCAGTTTTCAGGTCAATAAAAACATCTGCATTATTAACCGTAAAGAAATGTCCTGTGAGGCTAAAGGCACGAGATTGACGCAAATTGAGATGACCAGATACAGAACTAGTTGGTTCCAGTCCGCGTGTTAATGGAAATAGTCGAGCGTGTGGTGCTGGAAAAACACAGCAGGTCAGACTTTTGCCCAAAACATCGATTTTCCTTCTCCTCGGATGCTGCCTGACCTGCCGTGCTTTTCCAGCACCACACTCTTGACTCTAATCTCCAGCATCTGCAATCTTCACTTTCACCTGAACATGGAAATATCAGTGTGGAAGGAAAGCAGTCAAGGTACCGCAATCATGCTCTTTATTGGATAGTGGTGAAACACTTTTACTTCCCGAAATGACTTAGGTAACAGAGCAAGAGTCAAATAGACCTTCACAACCAAAACATAATCACTGGCAGAGTTAAAAGTGTCAAATCATAGAATCTGAACTGTGCAAATTCACAAAGTCAGGGACATAGATTGTCCACAGACACACACCCACACACTCGTAGAGACACTGAGCTATCGCGCACACACATACACTCAGAGCTATCACAAACACACACACTCTCTCAGCAACACAAAGCTATCACAGATACCCACCCACATACTCACAGAGACACAGAGCTATCACAGACACACACCCATACAGACACAGAGACACAGCTATCGCAGACACAAACCCACACAGACACACTGAGCCACCACAGTCATACCACCCACCCACATACTCATAGAATTGCCACAGTCTCAGTGCCACAGGTCCAAAGTAACACTCACGTCCTGTCACGCAGCAACATCGAACACAATTTTTCTAAAAGTTTAGATTAGTCCGAGTACAAAACAAACCAGAAAATAGCAAACCGTTCATGGTTCCGCATTTCTCGCCAGTCGAATGAATCCAACGATAATTACATGAAAGTGTGAAAAGAACCCAATCATTCCAAACGGAGTCAGTGCACATAATCCGGAGTCGCACGGATCCAACCTGATCCGGGACATAATGCCGAGTTGCCATGTTAACATTTGCAACATCTAACAAGAGTTTTGCGTTACTTACAACGACCAGCGGCTCAGCAATTCCCAAACCGAGAGAAAGGGGATAAGATCGCTGGCAATTCGGCAGTGGGAGCGGAAGGGATTCCTGCTTCACACAACAGCGTGTCGGGTTAATGATTCACCCAGCAAGACAAAGTTAAAATCAGAGTTCGTTCAAAGTGTTGAGGGTTCCCTTCGTACCATCCTAACACCTTTCGAGAACAAACAATACAGAACTCGCCACTTCTATGTGTCTGTCCCTAAATCAAATAAACAAAGAGAAAAAACACCTCATGGACAGGGGGCAAGCTCCTCAGAAACAGGCGAGGTGCTCAGACATAAACAAATACTGTCTCTTTGCTGAGGTTCCTGCGCGTTGCTGCTGTCTCACCATTACAGGTGTCCAGTGCAAAGGTAATTTGATAAGTCTTTCCGTGACGCCTCTGTGTCGGACTTTTTTTTAAGGTTATAAAAAAATGAACAAATATTTTCTCTCGCTGGAATACCTGGATACTCCCCATCCACCAGTACTCCACTTTCAAGAAAGAAAGTTGCCCCTTGAACATATGAAGTAGGACCAGGAGTGGGCCTGCACCTCTGCCATTCATTCAATGGGATCAAGGGTGATTTTCTACCTCAACTGCATTATCCCTTTCTTATTCCCATCTTTATTTCCACTCATTCACAACAATGTAGATGTCACCAGCCAGGCCAGCATTTATTGCCCATTCATGATTACCTGAAAGGCAGTTAAGAGTCAACCATTTAGCTGTGGGACTGGCCAGTCCAGGTAAGAATGGCAGTTTCCACATTAGTGAACTTGATGGTCCCCACTAGACTCTTGTTTCCAGATGTTTAATGAATTCATATTCAACCATATACCATAATGCAGTTCAAACCCAGGTCCCCAGAACATTACCTATGTCACCAGATTAATTGTCTAAAGATAATACCAGTAGTCCATTGCCTTCCTTGTTGAAAACTTAGTGGTCTCAGCCTCCAATGAGCATCCATTGCCCCCTGCTTCTCCACGTAGGCTTAAATGACTAAGCCCTTATTCAGAGAGCGTAAGTCTTGGTTATTTTGTTTTGGAGTATTACTTTATACAGTAGTTACTTTAAAGGAGGAAGAATGTGTATTACCAACATGTTTAATGGCCTCAAGACATCCGTGAATAATCTACAGAGTGCTCTTGAAGTGTAGTCATTCATGTAATAAAAAGAATGCAGCAGCTGAACTGGCACACACTATTCTCTCACTAAGTAAAGTGTTACAGCCAGGTAATCTAGATAAGTGATGCTGGTTGAGGGCTAACAATTGGCCAGAGCACCAGGCTGTGATATACTGGCTGCCTTCCTTCGAAGAATGACATGGGATCCTTTACATTCGCATAGGAAGCTAGATGAAGTTTGAATTTAGCATCTCATCTTCAGCAATCCCTCAGGAATATAACAGAGTGTCAGCCTGGATTGTGCTCAAATCTCTCATCATAAGACCAAAATGTGTTCATTTGTAATTCACAATCAAACCCAAAGAGAAAACAGTGAAGTGTTCTGAAGAAAGTTCGCCAGACTGGAAATGTTAACTCTTTTCCCAGATGTTGCCAGACCTTCCGAGTTTCTCCAGCAATCTCTATTTTTGTTTGTTTCAGATCTGAAAGATCCCAATTCTCTATAATATATATAGATCAGGAAATGATCAGAGAGAAGAAAGATTTTCTCTCAAGGTTTGGAGGCAGTCATTTGGGAATGAAGGAGAAATCACTTCACTTAAAACCCTGAATATTTTTCTACACCCCAGAGAACTACACAGTAAATGTTTAGTCATTAAACGTATTAGAGAAAAGGAATTTGTACTCTAAAGCAATCAAGGGACATGGGGACCAGGCAGGAGACTGGAGTTAAGGTGAAGTACCACCCATGATTTTATTAAATGGTGTAATGGGCCAATGAATACTGCTCCTATTCCTTTGTGCCTAAAGTAAGAACTTTAACTAAAACTTAAAATAGAAAATCCCTCATTTGGAAGCAATTTACTTGCAATTCTGGTACCAGTAGAATATAAAATGAGTTTTTTTTCCCATATCTGGGAAACAATGAGCAGAAAAGGAGAGCCTCTATCATCACTGACACTTCACACTACAGCTATTAAAAGACAGAAATTTGTGGAAATTTAAGGTCACTGAAGAATTTATAAACACATTTCCATAAACATTATGAGAAAAGAAAGAATAATGATTGATTTTGTCAGGAAACTTGCTTTGTATCAGGGAAATCATGCTAAAAGTGTTTAGATTTTGTGAATGATGGGAAGCTTTACTCAGAATCAAAGGGCTAAATACTTAGAGCACAAAACCAGATACAAATTAAAAGATATATTTTCTTGATATCGCCAAGGCCAATGAAACTAAAATTTGTAATCTCACCCTCCATGTGAAACCTGATAGATTGAACCACTACTTGTTTTGTTTGTTCAAGGGATATTTTTCTTGCTGAACAACACAAGCCTTTCATGTTAAAAAGCTTGTTTCACTGTTTGGCTCTGTACATTGACAGGTCTGTCATTTCATCTCATTTGACAGTACCATGGTATTACTGCCTTTGGCTATGAAGCCTAGTTTCATTTTGTAAAATGTAGAGGTTGACAGACATATATCCCAGCCCAGTGACATAGGGTGATGGTGTACCATTTTCCCATCCCTGAAGGCAGGAACTATTCCTTTCAATCCTCCCTTCTTACTGCTACAAATCTGTGGACCCTCTAAAAAAGTACAGAGACAGACAGAAACACAGACACAGAGATACAGAGCCCATGAATGCAGGCTGCTGCTGAGGATTTGACAGGCATGCAAGGAAGGGTAAAATGCAGATATGGGACTGAACTTCCCGCATTGTGATTTTCTCACTTTTGGCATTACTAATGAGGCAGGAACTTCTTCATGGGGGTTGGGAAAAAGTGCTGACCAGGGCTAGCACGAATCTATTTTCAAGCTTTCCCTAACACCTCAATCCAAAATGGGAGAGGCACAGTGTGGGCTGTTCAGTCTGAGAAGGTGAGTGATGAAGGTTTCTCAGCAGGTGCTAGTTTGGAGTGCCTGTAAGTACCGACGTGTTAGGAACTCTTCAAGTCTTCAATTTTATCATCATCTGTCTGAATGGGGAGTGGGGGTGTGCGGAGAAACGGGTGAAATCCCTTTGGTTCGGGCAATTCTGCCATTTAAATAATTAAATTGCTTATTAGCTACTTATTTAATCGTGGGTTTACACTTTAAGCTGTATGCCAGCTTCTTAGAACTGGACAGGGCAGACAACATGAAATGATTGGAGCGGCCTGAGCAAGCAAACAGATAGGATGTATTGAGTTCTGGTGTTGGCTGGTTGATCAAGTGAAAAAGGTTTGCTCATAGGGCTTTTGTTGCAAGCTTGCTTGTGCTTTCTGTTGATGTTCAACACTCTGGAGATCATTTCTAGGAGTTTTTAGCCTTTTATTTCAATAGGAATCCCTTACGCAACAATACCTTGGACCACAGGTGAGGAACAAGAGGAGCAGAGGCAACATCAGCAAGAAAAACTGAAGGTGCTGGAGAAACTCAGCAGGTCTAGCAGTACCTATGGAGAAGCACTGTTTTCCCTCTCTCTACAGATCCTATCAGACCTGCTGAGTTTCTCCACTTTTAGCTTCTCTTTTGAATGTCTAACATACACACTATTTTGCTGTTACATATTTTCTCACCAACCTGTTCAGGGATATTATTACACACCACTGAAGCAGATGGAACTTGAACATAGGTCTTCTGGATCAGAGATAGGGACATTGCCACTGCACTGCAAGAGCTCATATTTTGCTTTTAAAATTGCAACAACTTTTTTCTTAACCATCTGCTGGTTCAGGACCTAAAAAAACAAGCACAGATTTAATACATTTCAAGTAGCTCATCTCTCATTCTTCCATACTGGGGGGAATACAGGCCAAGAATATACAACATCTCTTGATTGAACAATACCTCATCACAGGAACTGATCCTCTTATCCTTAGGACCATTGTTGTGAAATTTTGTCACCTTCCCTGGAGGACAAATAAAAGGTTTCCTTATGAAGATGAGGGAGAGTGTAAGATGAGGATGTGTCATAGTACCTTCCCAGCAAGAGAAATGGGTGCCCCTAACAGCAAGACATGATGTGAAGAGGAACTATGCAAGGCAATGATGGAGGTTTGTACTCGACTGGGCCATGTCACTCACTTGTCTTGGTTCAGGTTGTAAGTGGGTCCTAATTGGGCACACTCCTGAGGCAGCAGGGGAGATCAGAGAGGCAGCAGCTTCAGCAGCGATGATGGTATCTGAACTTATTTCTTTATTTTCCGAAGAAAGACTTTGTTAGCCATTACCTTATTCTTTATTTTTCTACTTACCCTATGAAATAATGCTGAATTTATTAACTCAGTTTCCCTTCCTACTTTGTACCCAAGGTTTTTTTAACCTAGGTATCTTAATACTAAGATGGTGTCTTGTGTGGTGGCATTGTACACTTTTCACTGTATTCCTGCACTTCTGTACACATGATAAGCTTTAAAGTTACTCTTAAATATTTCATCACATTGCTAATGAGAGCCTCCTACTTTCACTGTGATAAAATTCCCCATCTAAGTACCTGATGGGGTATTAGTTCCACCATTTAAGTCACCTTGTGAACATCAGAATTGAAGAATGGTAGAGAGGAGTCACCAGAGAAGGAAACTGTGGAAATGGAGGTTCAATGTAACAAGGCAGCACCAGGATTCAGCAAGGTGATAAAATTTAAATTGAAATCTTTTCCTGCGCTGATTAGATCATTGAACATTTTCTGGCACTGTATTCAGGAGCGAGGTCCAATACTCCAGCTTGCTGACCTCCTCAGTAGCCTTTGGACCACATCTGCCTGTTTTGAGCAGCAGCCATCTTCCTCATGTCCATAGGAAACAAAATATCTTTGCCCTTTCAGTCACAACATTACCTTCAGGTTCACCTTGCTGAACCCTGGTGCTGCCTTGCTACATTGAATCTCCATGTCCACTGTTTCCTTTTCTGATAACTCATCTCTATCATTCTTCAATTCTCATTTTCATAGGGTCTTCTTAAATGGTGGAACTAGAAGAAACTCATGGGTTTTGTTTTAAAATCACAGTGAAGGTAGGAGGTCCCTAATTCAAGATATGATTAAATACTTAACATGGTAACTTTAAAGCTAATCACGATTCTCAGACTCTTGGCTTACTTTTAAACCGACAACCAGGAGATTGAATCATTCAATTTTATATTTTCTTCCCCTTGTTGCAATTGCATTAACACTGGTATAAAGGCTGATAATCATGAGGGTTTGAATAAGGAGGGCATTGTAAGTATTTGTACCATGATGCATTGAGATTCCAATTATCTAATTGGTTGGGACACCAGGAAGTCAAATGGAAATGCAATGGCTAGGTGTATAACTAAAGCATATCACTTGGGAGAAGTTTTTTTGAGCCAGTCCAAAGCTGTTAAGTAATCAAATAGATGAAGCAATTCTAAAAGTCTGAGATAATAAACCTTGGTTCATAGTTCACAAAAAGTAGAAGTACGAAATGAACTTTCCCCCTTTAAGCAGCTTTACAGTGATGATATTCAAGACAAAATTGTCTCTTATTTTCTCTTATTCAAGACAAAAGAGAAACAAGTTGGAAAATCTGAGTGAAAATAAAAAGATAAGCTTGACAAGCAGCAAGAAAGAAAAGCTGAAAATTGACAAGTTAAAAATTGCAAATGCTCTTAATCTAAAAGGAAAAGGGTTAGATAATACAGAAAGTAAACAGCAAGTTAATCATCATCTGCAGGCAGATATTATGGCAAAATCCTTCTTTGAAACTTTTTTGTAATTCAGAGTTTTCTAGTTTTATTCAAAGTTTCAAACTTGAACAGAAAGTTAACCAACTAGTTAACAAAAAATATTTCATCTTTACTTCCAAAAGCACCACCTGAAACTGACTTCCCCTTTGGCTGGCAGAGAAACAATTTATTTTTGGAACTAGACCTGTGGTTACTAGAACAGCGACATAATACAGGGCTCATGTTTCTGGAAAAGACACTTCAGAATAAACATTTCTCACCACAGTTAAGATGTTCAGTGACTGTTTTTTTTAAAAGCCGTTTTTAAAAATACTTTCCTAGTTTTTAAATAAGAGGACATGGATGTGATTAGCAAGATAAATACCTAAAGTTATTTAGGAATAATTGACATTTCCCCACACTGAATTACATTTTAAACAGGGGATGGTGTCCATTACCCCTTGCATTCCTGTTACAGTGACAGTGTTGATGGAAGCCAGTGTCCTTTCAATTTAATGATACACCTGCAGCAGCTTGAATTCTGTTCAGCTCCACTGATTCCTTTCAAATTCCAGACTGCTGTCACCTTAGTGTCCACAGAGAAGGAGGCATGAGGGCCCCTCCACAACTTTAATAACGCAGTGAAACATTTAACATGGTAACCTTGAAGTTCTACTTATGGAAATTACTGTCAAACAAGACCTCCCAGATTCGTCTTTTTTTAAAAAAAAACAAATACCCAAATAATGGAATGGTTCAGTTTGACATTTTTGCAGTTGCTCTTATGGTTGTCTAAAAGCAATGATCACATGTGTCTTATAAAGCACATTAAGGATAACTTGCAAGGAGTTGCAAATGCTTACTATTGAAAAAAATCTGTACGCAAGCATGGTGTTTATGTATTGCAATTTGTTGACTACATCAAAACAAAACAGGGAGTCAGAATTAAAACATTAAAAATCAAAACCAACCAAAGCAGGTATAAAATTGTCAGTGAGAAACCAATAAGGACTTATGAAGTCCTAAATAGCCAGTGAGAAGCATGTATCTAAACATAAAAAAGGGGATGCTTTGAGTAAATCACTAAAGGGGAAGAAAGTGGGGAAGTGCCGACTGTGCCAAGTGCTAATATACCAATCATCTGTGGTATACAATCTTGATAATTCATCAACCGCACCATGCAAATCTATAAAGTTCCCAATTTTACTTGTGTTCTTGGGAAAAAAAGTGTCATACGTAGCAGAGGAAATTCTGACAGATGAGAAAAATTGATACAGTATCATATTGACAAGCGACTCAAAAATATACATTATTCTCTTTTTGGTTAGAATATTAAAGTGAACGACACAGTAAACAGACCGGCAAGGAAGAAAAACTGGAAATCTGAAACAAAAACAGAAAGCGCTAAGAAATATTAATGTTTCAAGCCTGATATAACTCTTCTTCAGATCTGAAAGAATTTTGAAAATGGTGGCTTTTAGACTTCAGTAAAACTTTGAACTAGACTGTGCATGAATTTATCTTCCATTTTTAAGTGATTACATTGAAATGAAATTTTAATGACTGCAATATGTGACATACTATTCATTACTAATACTTCATGTGGGACTGTACAAAAATGGTTTGCATCCTTAGAAAATAAATGCTGCAGATGACTGTTGTACTGGCCAAGACGGGAAATTTTATCACCCACTCCATACCGGAGGCAGATGAATTGATATTTCCAGAAAGAGCCCTGGGATGTCACTATAAAAAATGACAATGACTCAAGCTTCAGTAAAAATACTGGAATTTCAACTGGTCAGAAACTTCAAGACTCTTAATTGATGATAAGAATTCACTCATCAGTGTAAGAATAACCAATCTATTTTTTAATTTTATTCTTTTGTGGCTTCAGAGTGTCATTGGCAAGACGAGCATCTGTTGCTCTTGAACTGAATGGTTTGCTTGGCAATTGTTTGTTAACTACATTGCCACAATATCATGTTTCATGAATGACTGTTATAGTTCTGTTTTACAAAAACAGGAAGTTCAATTATGAATAACTGGTCAAAGAAATAAAATTAAACAAAACTTTGAAATACCTTTTTAAGTTAAAGCTGTCTAATTGGTTGTCAGAACTATGGTTGAGAAATACAACAATTCTAGAGGTTGAAGGATTTGAGCTATAGGGAAAGGTTGAATAGACTAGGGCTGTTTTCCCTGGAATGTCAGAGGCAGAGGGGTGACCTTGTAGAGGTTTCCTCCGCTACATCGATGACTGTATCGGTGCTACCTCGTGCTCCCAAAAGGAGGTTTAACAGTTCATCCACTTTACTAACACCTTCCACCCTGACCTCAAATTTACCTGGACTGTCTCAGACTCCTCCCTCCCCTTCCTAGACCTCTCCATTTCTATTTTGGGCGACCGAGTCAATACAGACATTCACTATAAACCAACCGACTCCCACAGCTACCTAGATTACACCTCCTCCCACCCTGCCCCCTGTAAAAACACCATCCCATATTCCCAATTCCTTCACTTCTCTCGCATCTGCTCCCAGGAGGACCAATTCCAATACCGAACAACCCAGATGGCCTCCTTCTTCAAGGACTGCAATTTCCCCTCAGACATGGTTGACGATGCTCTCCACCGCATCTCCTCCACTTCCCGTTCCTCTGCCCTTGAACCCCGCCCCTCCAATCGCCACCAGGACAGAACCCCACTGGTCCTCACCTACCACCCCACCAACCTTCAGATACATTGGATCATCCTTCGTCATTTATGCCACCTCCAAACCAGGGATATATTTCCCTCTCCACCCCTATCAGCGTTCCAGAAAGACCACTCCCTCCGTGACTCCCTCGTCAGGTCCACACACCCCCACCAACCCAACCTCCACTCCCCGCACCTTCCCCTGCAACCGCAAGAAATTAAAAAATTGCGCCCATACCTCCCCCCTCACTTCCCTCCAAGGCCCCAAGGGATCCTTCCATATCCATCACAAATTCACCTGCACCTCCACACATATCACTTACTGCATCCGTGCACCTGATGTGGCCTCCTCTACATTGGGGAGACAGGCCGCCTACTTGTGGAACGTTTCAGAGAACACCTCTGGGACCAGATTTCTCCAGCTTCCTCATTTCCCCATGCCCCACCTTATCTCAGTCCCAACCCTCGGACTCAGCACCGCCTTCTTGACCTGCAATCTTCTTCCCGACCTCTCCGTCCCCCTCTCTTCCCCCTCTCTAACCTCCTTCCACCTATCGCATTCCCAATACCTCTCCCCCAAGTCCCTCCTCCCTACCTTTTATCTTAGCCTGCTTGGCACACCCTCCTCATTCCTGAAGGGCTTATGCCCAAAACGTCGACTCTCCTGCTCCTTGGATGCGCTTTTCCAGCGACACATGTTTCAGCTCTGATCTCCAGCATCTGTAGTCCTCACTTTCTCCTGAATGAAGGGTTGTCCACCCATTGTAGAGTGAAATGAGAGGGGTTTGCTATAGCTCTTTGTTGGAAGAGTACCAGCTGCAAGTGCCACTGGAGTACATTATCTAAATGGAATTGGATGACATCCATAAAGAGGTTTGCAAACCAGACCAACATTTTGAAATAATAAATCAATTTTAATTTTATTTGGCCAGCAGAAAATCCGAAAGTGGGACAATTCAATCCTTGAGTTTACCTAATCACACTGACCCAACTAGAATCTACTGATCATTCTTGATACTTTTAACAACAAGTTGCATTTAAATATAATCATTAACAAACTACACAAGCATAGGGAAAGCATATGCTAAGACTGGAGAGAAACATTCAGGAAAGATAACCAAAAGCTTAATCGAAGGAATGAAATTTTGGAAAGCTTTTAAAAAGGAGAGAAAAAAGTTTACAGAAATTCCACAAAGATTTGGAGAGGCTCAATGAAAGATGTACGCTTTCATGCAGCTTTACCAATGAACATTTCACTATGTGCACATCACATGTTCTTTTTTAATTGAATCTCAATTACCGAATGGACTTAGCATCTTCTTGTTTTGTTCATACTAAATTCCCTGAATTAGTGTTTAAGCGATGAATGGTTCAAAGCTTTACAAACAGGCTGTTTATCTACAGTTTCTGAATATCTTTATCAAAGCAAACTATTTCGTGCCAAAGTACTTTTATGTTTTACAGATTTGCCCGTATCAGTTTACGTTACTACTAAACATCATTAATCGCCTGTCAAGAAATGTGCACAACTCTTCAAGGTGCCCTCTTCATGTTTTTTTTCCAGTGAATTTAAAAGAGTCACAGAAATCAGAAATAGGTTGGGACAGGTTTTTCTTTACTGAACTGAAATTTACATACAATCCACTCATTTCAAAACTGAAATTGAAGTTTTAAATCTAATCTTAAAAAGAAGCCCCACCATTGTTAGAAGCTGTAAAGTTACCATCCCCTTAGAGAGATTAAATGGTATCAATGTACTCCATCTCCACCCCAGAATATTCAAACAGAAGCTGATGGATTAGGCAGAACAGTACATACCTAAAGTATCAGGTGCATGTACTGCCCATTCATCCAGGAATCTACCTGACGTACTCTCGAGAAAAGTTTATTCAATAGCCAAAATAGAAATAGTTATGTATAGATGTATAATTACTTTGAGAAACTCTGCAAATAAGGTAATGTGTGAAAATTGGCTTTAGATTGGAAGATGTTTCCAAGTTTTCCTTTGGCACCAGTCCAGATGATGAGGTGCAAACATTTGTACCTTACTCAAATTGGTATAGTTGCTTACAATCTTATATATGAAAACAGGCGTGGGATGCAACAGGTCACATGAAAGTTTGCACAAGGTGAATTGAACCTGAATAAGTTTAGATATCTTACCATTATATTAAGAATTAATAAACAAAAAATTCTGAAACTTGGAATAAAAACCAAGTTAAATGCACGAAGTAGGTCAGACAGGTAAATCAACACTCAAATGAAATATCTCAACATGAATCTGTAATAATGGCAGCTGGTGGCATGAGAATGCTTCAGTGAAGCAAACCTAGTATTATCTCAACCTAGAATTAAAACTGAATGACAAGGAATGCAAAGGTTCATAATGCATTGTTATTGTTTGAGATCTTGTGTTCGTAAGCAGAGCAATGACTCATTGCTTTAAGTTTGATTTGTATTTCTATATTTTTTGTGTTCAGATGAGGGAAGACATCGTTTTATTTTTATTTTTTGAGTTTCTATGTTTTGGTGCTTGGAGGTCTCAGGCCTGTTTATACATGCAATTTGAATGAGTGTTTGAGTTACTAGTCCAATTTTTTTTTAAGTTAGAGAAAATGGGCTGGATGTCCAATGATACAGAGAGACAGAGACAGAAATATCCAGATTGCCAGTGTGTGCGCAGTACATCAGCATCACAGTGAAGTGGACTGAGATAGCAGTGAGAAAGGCAACAGGAGAAAAAAAAACTGGCAGCAGAGAGCCACTTAACCTATTTTACCTATCAGAGCAGAAATACAATATCTCAGGAAAATAGGTACATAATTGGTGGGTATTTTTCCCACACCTCTTTTTATTGGCCAAGTGGTAAATTTGAAAAGATATTATTACAGCAGACAAATACAGTCAAAGAATTCATTTTTAAAATACTTAACATCCAAATTAATTAATTAAATAGAATAGAGATGGCTGGATAGGTTGCAGCTTAATAATCAATAGTGGTCACGGCGAGCTCGAGGAATCTCAGCTTGGAATTAATGGCAGAGATGCAGGGAATACTCCCTCTAAGCCTCCCGACTGTGTGTGCAAGCAGCCACTCCAATGTTGCATGCATGGCGATCACCAGTTACAGCACTGATGTCTGGCTCTGGAAGTTGCTGCCACACAGAGGCCATGGAAACCAAATGCAGCCGGTAAGACAACTACAGGAAAGCTGGTCGCAGACATTGCAATGCATCAGGCAAAGGGAAGGAGTACCTGGAAACGGTTTCAGGAGGCAGTCAGACCCATTTGATGAGTTACATCACATTTGATCCATGGCCAGGGACAGAAGAGTACTACTGCAATACTGGCAGGTATTGGGATTCAGAATTTAGCTTTGGAGCATCAGCCTGTGCTCTTCTCCAACTGGTATTAGGGGCGGTTAAGCAAACTGACCAAAGCACCATGTTATAGCATACCATTCAAGTGGGAAGAAAAGGGATACGTAGTAGTCATAGGGGTTAACAGAAGGAATAGACATGGTTTTCAGCAGAAAAGAGTATTCCAAAGGCTGTGTTGCCTACCTGGTTCCAAAGTTCAGGACATCTCTTCTGGGCCGGAGATGAGTCTTAGTGGGAGGGGAAGAATTGTCCTGGTGCACATAGATGTCAAAGACAAGGGAGAAAAGTTATGGCTGATCTGAATCCTCCACTCCACTTTTGTCTTTTATCTTGATTTCCTTACTGATTAAAAATCTGCATCCCAGTCTGGAATATATTTAATGGTCCAGCTTCAATAACCCTCTATAATAAAGAATTCCACAAATGTACTAACTCAGTGAATATGTTCCTCCTCACCTGTGCTTTAACTGTGTGACCCCTTATTCTCAGATTCTAGACTCTCCCACAAGGGGAGAGTCCTTTTCTACATCTATCCCACCAAGTCCCCCAAGAATCTTGCATATATCAATAACGTTACCTTTCATTTTTCCAAATTTCAATAAATACAACTGCTCTTCAGAAGACAGTCCCTCCATATCTATACCAGTCTAGTGAACCTTCTCTGGACTGCCTCCAACCCCAGTGTATCTTTCTTCAGATAAGCAGCCTAAAACAGTTAACAGTATTCCAGCTATGGTCCAATTAGTGCCTTCTATAGATTTAGCAAAGCTAAATGTCTATTCTCTTTGAAATAAAGGCCAATATTCAATTTGCCTTCCGTCTGCTAGACTTCCTGGATGCTAGTTTTTTTGAGATTCGTGGACAAGGACCCCAAAGTCCCTCCGTTCTGAAGCTTTCTGCAGTTTTTCCTCTATTTAAAGAATATTCAGCTCCTCTACGTTTCTTGACAAACCACTTTATATTCCATCAATTCCACACGCTTAACTTTTAATCACAATGCACAAATCGCCAACCATTTGGTATTTTACAAGGTTATCTGATAATTTAGCAGCCTGTCCTGAATCTCATTCTTTGACACCATTTATTTCTCAGATAGTGACTGAGAAACTGCCGGACAGTCCTCTCGATGCTGTGCTTGTGCCATACACAGATTCACAGTGCACTCTGTGCATGCATTACTGTTCATCCACTCAGCTACAAGTGGAATGAAGAGGACAAGGAGGAGAGATCACATCTTCGGTGGAGATCTGAATCTGCAAAAGTATTTAATTTTTTCAAAAAACCTTTTCTCCCAGTGGCCTGCTACAAATAAAAAAGCCTGTACAGGACTGTAGATCTTGCCTCATCTGTAAGATTAGGTTAGATTAGATTCCCTACAGTATGGAAACAGGCCCTTAGGCCTGAAGAAGGGCTTATGCCCGAAACATCGATTCTCCTGCTCCTTGGATGCTGCCTGGCCTGCTGTGTTTTTCCAGCACCACATTTTTCAACTCAGGCCCTTAGGCTAACAAGTCCATACTGACCCTTCACAAAGTAACCCACCCAGACCCATTCGCCATATTTCTCCCCGACTAATGCACCTAACACTATGGGCAACTTAGCACGGCCAATTCACCTGACCTGCACATCTTTGGATTGTGGAGGAAACCAGAGCACCCAGAGGAAACCCACGCAGACACGGGGAGAATATACAAACTGCACACAGACAGACAGCCACCTGAGGCAGGAATCTAATCTAGGTTGCTGGCGCTGTGAGGCAGCAGTGCTAACCACTGAGCCAACATGCCACCCCTTCTAGCTTACCCATAACCCATTCATTAAGCCTTGGCTGGAAGTTTCCCCATCCTCTCCTCTCCCCCAGCCTTTCCCCACAGCTGTAAACCCATAAACCAGAGTTCCCTGAGAATCCAGACAGGACTCAAACCTCCTCCACCCACTTTTCCACATAGAGCTTCAGCATGCCTTGGAACATATCCATTTCTCCTCCATCTGTTTTTCTCTGCCACCTCAGCCTCTTAACTGCATACTGGCTCTGGTACTGACTGCCAAAGATACAGAACTTGCACAACATATGAGCATTTCTTGAAACACATGGATCTGGCGGAATTCACATAGCAGGGCGAATTATACAAACCTTGATGCAATTACAACACACATGCTTGCAGCCAAACAGGTTTAATTGGATGAGTTTAAATAAGCCCTTTACAAAGGAATACCTGTTCGTTTGGACACAGGAGATCTCTGCTAATTAAAATGCATTTAAAAAAAAACAGCTTTGGAGTTGTTCAACAAAGGTCGCACGTTGATCTTTATGTAACACAACCAATTGACAACCAACAACAAAAGAGAGAAGGTTTCCATAACTAAGGATTATTTGTGGTACAAAGAACCATTAAAAAAAGGCAGGGAAGGGTATGTAAATGGCTGCATTTTCTGTCACTGCAACTTCAGGACATATCTTTAGCATGCATGTATGCAGTTGCATTGCCTTTGACATTGCTCCCAATAATGCCACAGGTAACTTTTTTAAATGCCTATCAGTCACTGCCTCCACTCAGACCCTCGCCACTTCACCTGCCTCTTCACTCACCTTCCACTAGCTCTCCTTCTACTCCATTCTCTTGCTGGCCAAATCCTAACACAAATCCTTGTCAGCTCCCCTGCTGCCTCATTCACTGCACAGTGATCCAGACAAATGCCTTAAACTATGATTAGGCTATGGAACATAATTCAACAAATAACAACGGGACCTACAAGCCTAGAGCAGGTTATCTAAGAGACCATTCGTAACCATAGAAATATACAGCACTCTTTGATCCAATTCATCCATACTGACCAGGCATCCTGAATAAATCTAGTTCCATTTGTCAGCATTTGAACCATATCCCTGTAAACCTTTCCTATTCATGTACCCATCCACATGCCTTTTAAATATTATAATTATACCATCATCCACCACTTCTTCTGGCAGCTCATTCCATATAAAACACCACACTCTGCATGAAGAAGTTGCCCTTAGATTCTGTTTATAATCTTTCCCCTCTCACCCTAACCTGATGCTCTCTAGATTTGGATTCCCCTATCCTGGGGAAATGAACTTGCCTATTTACCTTATTCACGCCCCTCATGATTTTTATAAATCTTTAAGGTCACTCCTCAGCCTCCGACGCTCCAGGGAAAATAACCCCAGCCTTTTCAGCCTCTCCCTATAGCTCAAAACCTCCAACCCTGGCAGCATTTTCATAAACCTTTTCTGAACCCTTTTAAGTTTCACAACATCCTTCTGATGGGAGAGAGACCAGAATTGCACACAATTCTCCAAAATGGGCCTAACCAATGCCCTGTACAGCCACAAAATGACTTCCCAACTCCTATACTCAATACTCTGACCAATAAAGGAAAGCATACCAAACACCTTCTTCACTATCCTGTCTACCTGGGACTCCACTTTCAAGCAACTAAGAGACCTGGGAGTACAGGTTCAATGTTCAGTAACACTGCATCAAGACATCATTTCAATAAGCTACAATCACACTGCAGCATCCAAGAACTACAAAAAGCAGAAGAAAAAATATCAATACACTGTTTTCAAGAAAAACGAGTACCCAATAAACACAATCCACTAATTCCTCAGAAACAAACCCAAACAAGCAGTCACAAAGCAACCAAAAGCAAAAGCCACATTACCTTACAAAGACATATCAGAAATGACTTCCAGACTACTCGGATCCCTTGGCGTCATGGTAGCCCACAAACCTACCAACACATTTAAACAGCGACTAATGAACCTAAAGGATCCCTTAGATATACCAGCAAAACTAATGTCACTTATAAGATACCATGCAAGAACTGTAAAAAAAAACATCGGACAAACTAGCAGGAAACTTGACACCAAGATACTTGAACACCAACTAGCACCAAAAGACACAACCCACTATCATTAGTTTCTATACATACAGACAAAGAAGGACACACTTTGATTGGGACAACACACTCATTTTAAGACAGGCAAAACAAAGACACACAAGGATTCTTAGAGACATTGCATTCTAACCAGAACTCCATCAATAAACACAGAATTAATTCTATCTAACTTCCCTTGAAAGGGAGAACCAGAAATGACATCACCCACCTTAAGAACCAAAGATCTCTAAATAGAGAGGCGGAACATATCACCAGCACTTCACTGGAGATGCTCCCTGATGTTACCTAGAATGGTGACGAAACATCTAAAAACAAACCTTCAAGCTTAGTGAGCTAACTTACATTCTTCCCAGGACCTTACCATTAAGTGTATAAGTTCTGCCCTGTCTTTTCCCAAAATTAAGAATTTACCCATTGGACATAATTGAGTGATGGTATTGTTAGGATGCTACAAACAAAATCATAGAGAGCATGAAGGAGAGGTTAAAACCTTGAAAAGTGACATGTCATCATTCCCCCTAACTCTGGATTTCAGAAAAGTCATGTTACAGCCAGGTAAGCTGGAATCTCCTGTACATCTGCTGTTTCCCAAAATTAAGAATTTACCCATTGGACATAATTGAGTGATGGTATTGTTAGGATGCTACAAACAAAATCATAGAGAGCATGAAGGAGAGGTTAAAACCTTGAAAAGGTGACATGTCATCATTCCCCCTAACTCTGGATTTCAGAAAAGTCATGTTACAGCCAGGTAAGCTGAAATCTCCTGTACATCTGCTGGATAAATCATTGATGTATGTAATTAGGCAATTGATTCTACTTTTAATGCAGACTTCTGGCTTTAGCAGTTAAAGCAAGGCTATTTGGAATTTACCAGGTTTAACCAGGTGAGAGCACAGGAGGGAGCCATTGTTCTTGAAGACTGACAGAGACTGGCAAGCCTTCAGACAGTGAAACAGAAGAAGAGCTGCCGAGAAGAGAGGCTGGGGCTTCAAAACCACATTTACAGAGAGACAATGTGCTTGCACTGCTCAACCGGTTCTTTCCTGTTTCATGGAAATCACTGCACCGGTCTTGAACTTGACTCACCTCGATCTGCAATTCCCTGCTGTCAGCCTTCACTGCTAGCACTTTCTGCTGCTGTCTCTTGGACTTCTGATGAAAAACCAAGAGCATCAGCAGCATAAACTCCAACAGCACTAGCAGCAAGACAAGCAGCAGCAGCATCAGTCACCTTTTCCTCAGTCACATGCCCCTCCAAAGGCCCAAGGTGATGGATATAAAAAGCTGACTGGAAGGATGAGAGATACCCAGCACAGAGTCTACAGGCAAATAATTAGCTCTTTCCAGCCTTCCTTTCTATTTCTAAGGTTACTGAAGCCTCAGGAGTCAATGTAGAGGTCAGTCCCTTCAATATCCTTCCTTTGACAAATTCATTGAATCAATTCACCTACCCTCTATGGTTGTAAAATCTGGAAGTAGGATATGAATGCACTGGTTGATTTAAAGCAAAGCCTGATTAAATTATAAGCAGGTTTCTGATCTGCTACTGACCCCTATCTCACTGCATGCAGGAAATTCCACCTTTATTGCACGTCGATTGGTTTCAATTGCTCCACAATACCCTCATTGTAGCTCCTGACCTCATTTTTATCCTTTAAGACACTTCTTGGTGGATTGGATATCTCTTCAGAGCTCAGCGTCATGTTTTTTTTTTAAATAATGTTCCTCAGAAGCATCTTGGGATGTTTCATTACATGAAAAATGCTCTATAAATATAATTTGTTGTTTATCAAGTTTCCCTCTTCACTAAAACACCACCAATACAACTCTGCAGATGATGGAGATCTGGACTACAATTATTCATGTTGGCATCTTTGGATACTTTAGCCAGTTTATGCGTTAAAAATACTTTCCCCAAGAGCTTTTGTCGGTGAGGCAGACAAGGAGATGTAGAATTCGGTTAGTGGTTCAATTCAATTTTATTAACAAAACATTCCTTATTTAAAAAACTACGATATTTACTCTCAATTTAGTTCTATCCCTTTGACAAAAGGATATTTATTTGCAGTGATCCACGTGTTTGAGCTGGTCAGTTGGAATCTCCTTCCTCTCTCATGTCGGGCTAGCTCTCTTCAACAAAGGAGGATTTTCCAGGTCAAAACAGATCTCCTCTTGGGTTACCACACAGTCTTCTGCCACCGATCTTGCTGTAAATCTTCACTGTGGGGATAGCTTTCAAGCATCTATTTTAATCCTCTCATCCCAAACCTTCCAGAATATTCTGTAGTCTTATGGTCAATGGGGTGTTGAATGGAGTTTCAAAGCATCCAATAGGATCATGCCAAGGCCCTTCGCTGTTGCCATGCTGGGGGAGGTGTGAAGTGCAGATCCTCAGGCACTGGCTGGAAGTCAAGATGTCAGAAAATCTGATTGATACTTCTCCAAAACACAACCCATGGGCTGGTGGTAACTGGTTTCCCCAGAAGCTTTGTGACCTCCTTAACCTTGGTTTCCACTGTTCTTTGGACGAAAGCTGCTGGTTGCGATTTAACATACTTTGGCATATAATCTTTCAGATCCAATTTCTCCAGCTGTAGGTCAATTTACCATATCCAACTTTGGGCCACAGTTGTTTAACCACATTCACTATAACTGACTATACTTCTTCACAAGCTGCTTCCTGGAAAGACTCTATTTGATTCCCCAGTTTTTTCATCTCCCTTACATCTATTCTGATAATGTTGTCTTCCACAAATGTTTGGAATATTCATTCATGGCACGTGGGTGTCACTAGCTGAGCCAGTATTTATTTTCCATCCTTAGATGCCCTCAAGGAGGTGGTAGTGAGCTGCATTCTTGAAACCCTGCAATCCATATGCTGTGGGTTGACCCACAAAGCCGTTATAAAAGGAATCTCCAGATTGTCACTCAGCGATATATTTTCAATTAAAGAATTCTCAATCAAGTCATCCCCAATCCCACCTGCTTTGATTTTGTATTATAGCCTCTTGTGTAGGACTTCATTAAAAACTTGCTTAAAGTCCAAATGCTTCTGTCAATTTGACCTATTACATTTACTGCTCAGAACGAGGACTCCACAAAGTGGGGAGATCAAACAAGGACGGAATGACTGCTTTACAGGACACTTTCATTCACTCCATAAGCATGACTCACTTTTCCAATACACCATCTGGCACTCCTGCTCACATTTCTGCCTGAGGCCTCCTGCAGTGTTCCAGTGAAATCCAGCATAAGCTGGAGAAACAACATTTAGTGTTTTATTGAGGCACTCAATAGAATGCGCTACAATGTCAGACTATCTTATTCCCCCACTCTCCCAGCAAAAGAGTCTGAGTATTTCCTTTTCACATTTTTTGTTTCAATCAGGGCTGACCTTTATTCTGCTATTAACACTTGCTCTGGAATAATGCTTTGCTCCTTCCTAACAACCGTTACCAATCCCTTTGCTTTTTGTTCCATGGTTGATCAGTGCATTGCATAAAAGAGTTGACATGTCATGTTGTGGCTATCCAGGACATTCGTTTGACGTCATTTGGAAAATGGAGTTCAATTCTGGTCTTCCTGCTATAGGAAAAATGTTGTTAAACTTGAAAGGGTGTAGAAAAGATTTACAAGGATGGTGCCAGGGTTGGAGAGTTTGAGCTATCGCGAGAGGTTGAATAGGAGCTTCAATTGAATATTTTCCCTGGAGCTTCAGAGGCTGAAGGGTGCCCTAATAGAGGTGTATAAAATCATAAGGGGCATGGATAAGGTCATTGGCTAAGGTCTTTTTCCCAGGGTAGGGGAGTCCAAAAATAGAGGCCATAGTGAGAGGGGAAAGATTTGAAAGGGACCTAAGGGGCAACGTTTTCATGCAGAGGGTGTTGCATGTGTGGAATAAGCTGCCAGACAAAGTGGTGGAGGTTGGTACATTTACAACATTAACAGTATTTGGATATGTACGTGAATAGGAAGGGTTTACAGGGACATAGGCCAAGTGTGCCTAGATGAGGTTAGGATATCAATTCGGCTGGACAAGTTCACCGAAGTGTCTATTTCTATGCTGCACTTCACTATGACACTTTAGGACCTTAAACTCCACTGCCTTGCAATCTTTCCCTGACAGTCCCTTTGGCTCCACTTGTCCCTGATGCCTTTTTTCAATGGCATAAACCAATCACATTTCCTTGGATCTTTCATGGTCTTTGGATCCAGAGAAGAATCATATTAGACTCAAGACGTTAACTCTGTTTCTATCCCCACAGTTGCTGTCAGACATCATTCTTCACTGCCAGAATTAAGGCTTAGCATACTGCTTGGCCCTACCCAATCAATACTGGCTGAAACTCTGCACCAGCACAACATGCTGCTGAATCAGGCATTTGAAAGAGACGTATCAAAGGATCAAGAAACCAAAAATCTAGCAGCAGGTAGAACAGTATCTCAAATCTGAACACTGGAAAGCATTGCCACTGAAGTAGCTCTCCGTGCCATTCCAGACTTTTCCCTCAAGGAGCAGCTAGGTAGTAAGCCCACCAGAACAGGAGTTGAACCAGCATGGCTACTGTATCTCCATGAACTTATGTATCCCTGCTGGAAGGAAAGATTTGCTCCTCAAAATGAGGGTAATGCAAAAAGAGTCATATTGTACAAAAACAAAACGGGATCCCAGTGACTGATAATTACTAATTGGGAAGGGCTGACCAAATTGCAGACCCGGATATTAATCAGCTGTCAGCAGTCTCAATGCAGTTTCAAAGAACTGACAGATTGAACCTGATGAAGGGCTTTTGCCTGAACTGGTGATTCTACTATTCCTCGGATGCAGCCTGACCTGCTGTGCTTTTCCAGCACTACACTCTCTACCCTAATCTCCAGCATCCACAGTCCTCACTTTTGCCAAGTTGACACGATTTCCTCACTTAATCAGTTACACCAGTAGTGCTATGAACAGCATAGCATTATTCTACATTCTTTGAAGTCTTTGGCCTTGTCAGCACATGCAGGCTTTTTTTTAAAAAAAGAAACAGTTGTGGACTTTGGGCTTTCACCTGGGCCACCGACTGCAATTGCTTCTGTCCACAAGAAGATGCATATAGTTTCAGCAGTGAGATACTCTCATTGTTGCTGTGGTCACTAGTCTGAAGAAAATCATCCCTCCTAATGAGTAGTTATCACTTCTAACCTTCAAGAACTTTCTTAGTCTTTCCTCAGTTAATAGTAAAGCTTTACCACTTAGAGTATAAGTAATAGTCTGTTCATAGACTTTTGGGTGTAACTTTATAAAAAAAAAGTCCAAGTATCTTATGTTGTCGGATTCCTCACTATTGAAGTCACATCCTCAAAGAAGTTGGTTATGGTTTGTCAGACAGGATGTCTCTTCTGCCTGCTTTTTCCTAGATTATTGAATAAATAATGCTCAAGTCTACTGTTAATCATTAGTTCTATTATGTAAAGACACTATCATTTGTATTTTTCTTATTTTTGATTGTGGACTGAAATGGGAAAAGAATCCGGTTTTAAAAATCAACAATTTTGCTGCAAGTTTTGAAGGCAAGTAATGATACTCAGTAAACATTGTTTACACAACTAATGGTTCAAGCTGTACTGGGAGAAGGGGCAGATGAGCTGGAGCCAAGAGTGTGCATAAATGGAGATTCAGCTGGCAACAAAGAGCTGATTGGTCTATGGACTAGTGACCAGTTATCAATAACAAAGGCCTTCTGCCTGCCAAAAAATGATGCAATTAGTTTTTAGTTAGCTGAACAGTCTGAGGCTGTTAATAAGAAGTCATCAGATCTTCACCAATTGAAGCAGCAGTGTCTGTTCTTTGCAGCAAAACCCATTGTAAGGTGTAAGGCCATTTTTAGTGTGAGGAGTATGAGGTTGACAATGCTGCTTTCTCAAACAATTCAAAACTTGTTTCAAAGCACTTCTCAAAACTTTGAGCCACAGAAATGTTCAGATGCCTATGAGTCTTTCATTTATTGTTCATCATTTAAATACTGTAAAATCCCCTCACTTGCTCTGTAGCACTTGTGACCACTGGGATATGCAGATTTCTGTTACTTGAGAGCTGAAGTGTACTGTTATGGACCAACTGAAAATATTTCAAGAAAGTAGCCCCGACTCTAACTTTGCTATTTGTTTTAAGAAGTGTAGAGAGGATATTCCAGGAGTGATGCAGCTGGTAAAACCACTTAGATTTAAAAAAAAAAGAATTTATTTGCAAGATTACCAAATGAAACACCAACAAAAGAGAACAGAATAACTTAACCTATCCAAAAACCCAACAGATTACCCCAACTTAATGATGCTGTTCCACATACTTACAACAATTCCCATAACCAACCCTTGGCAAAAAAAAGTGGGAAACATCCAACATAGGTTCTTAAGGGAGAGATGTCAGAGAGAGGGAGGATCAGCATGGACCTGCTTCTTGGGTCCAGCAGCTTCACAACTGACTGTTTACTAAAACCAAACCTAACCAGAGAAAAGCTGAGCTGGGAGAACTGGCTACTCCCCTTACATTGTACAAGTGTATTTTTTTTAAATTTGAAAGTCTTTTTCCAGAGGCAGTTTCTTGTTAGCCATAATCAAACTGACCCTAAAACCCTTCAAACCTAGATCTCCTGGAGTCTCTGCGTTTACGGACCCTCTGAAAAAATACCCAAGGACAACATAACCTTGTTAAAAGGCGTAGCATCATCACAAGTACAAAGCTAAAATGCAGTGTTGGAACCAATACCAAAGACATTACAAATTGAGTTAGTAAAAACATGAAAGCAGTAAATATTGACAAGTAAGGTTTATTGTTGACAAGTGCAAGTAATTGCATTTAGGAAGGAAACATAAGCAAATACTGAATGGTCTTGAAATATCTAAGGATGAACTTAAGCCATAAGTCATGGCAGAATCAATACAAAATATGTCCAATCAATAAAGTCACCATAGTCCTCCCGAGGGTCACCATGCCGCAGACCATGGGTGAGATAAGGAAGGCAGTATGTTCATGATGACTTCAATCAGTGCCAGAATTGAACCTGTGCTGTTGGTGTCAGTCTACAGCACAAACCAGCCATCCAGCCAATTAAGCTAACTGACCCCTGTGTCCAATTAATAATTAACAAAATAAATACTGAATGGCAGAGCTAATGCATTAGAATGAATGTCAGAGGAAATTGTGCCTGTATTATACAGTGTCCTGGTCAGATGACAGCTACGTAATGTGTGCACACATCTGGTCAGCTAGAGTAACAATCGTACACATGAAGCACTGCAGAGAAAAAGCCTCAAATGCAAGGGAAAAAAAAATCTCCAGAATCAAGTCTGGTTTATCAAAAAGAATTTTAAAAACTTGTGCTTTTCAGTCCTGAAACAAATTAAGCTTATGGCGTACTTAAAATGTTTTGGGGATTGAAAAAAATCCAAATATTACTTTGAATTATATTTCAATAACAAGCAAGGAGACAAGAAATAATTTTGAGACTGGTACCAGGAAGTTCACCTTGACATAGGAAGAAACCAATGAACTGATTAGGCAGATAGACTAAAGGTGAAAACTCCGGAAATATTTGAACACTAATGAGATAACTTTAAGAACTTGCTGAATGGATGGATTTAGCTCGGTTGAGTATTCATTTTCATGAATGCAATGTGACCATCCAATTATGGCCCTTGACAAAAACTGCAAAGGAATAACACCAGCCAGAAAGAAATGAATTTATCTATTAAAAAGTTCATTTGCTGCCCCCTACAGGAGTGCCACTCACCGATCTAAAATGCTGGTCTGGCAATTACAATTTTTAACCACAAGAGGTGAAGTGATTAAGTTTTACTTTGCAGTGAAGACTGGGTTCCATAGGTTCAAGCCTCACTCTGAATCTTTGAGCATTAAAACGGAGTGCTGAGGGAAAGCTGCATTTTCATAAGTGCTCTCCTTTGGATGCAACTTTAAACAAGAGTACAATCGGAGAATCAAATGCAATGACCGGAAATGATGGCATGGAACTTAAGTATTTATTTGGCCTCTGCAGAATGATGTAAATCTTCCGAGTGTGATATTGCACCATATTGATCTTCAAGTAAACTTCAAGGCATCAAAGTAAAATCTATGCTTCGGTAAGGAACCAACAGATTCTTTTAAGAAATTGCAATTTGTTGATTTCACAAGTTATGATTTTTCACTTTTAGTCCAAAGTATTACAAATAACTGGCATAGCCATCTCAGAACAATTTAAAAATGCCTAATACTGGACAATTTGCAAACAATACTGAATATTATACTATATATAAAAATAATATTATGTATAGGCAGACTTGTACCTGCGCAGCATTCATTGTTAGTTGGGTCCAGCACTGTTGAAGTCATGGTGGAAGGGCATCACAGTAACATTGATGAGGTGGGCAGTGGCAAGAAATTCCAATGATGGTGGATACAGCGCAGGTGGTGGTAAAAGTGAATCAGCCCAGCGGTGAAAGATGGCAGCTGAGCATCCGTAGCTTCGACATTATAACAACTTGAAGATACCTACAGTCCTCCAGAACCTTCCTCCTCTTCCCTTCACCAATATATACTAAAAAACAAACAACTGCCGCAATTACTTTTTCTGTACATCCTCACATCCTGTTTCTTATAAAGACTCTATCCCATTCTCCAAGTTCCTCCCTTTCTATTGAATCTGTTCTGTGGGGTCCTTCGAAATGTCCACCTTCTTCCTCAAACAAGGATTCTCCAGCACTGACAGGAATCTCAGCCAGGTCCAACCCATCTCCCACATTTCAGCCCGCACCCTTCTCTTCCCTCCCACAACAGCAATAGGGACCCCTTTGTGTTCACCTACCATTCCACATTCAGAGGATCATTAGCTACCATTTCCATCACCACCACCAGACATAGTCCCCTCCTCTCGTCAGTCTTGTGCAAAGGATTGCTCCCTCTGGGATACTCTGGTCCACTTCTCCTCCACTCCCAACATCCCTCACAGCCCTATGGCACCTTCCACTGCAACCACAGAAAGTGCAACACCTGCCTATTTACTTCCTCCTCAGTATCCAAGGGCCCAAACACACCTAGTTGAAGCAGCGTTTTACCTGCAATTCACTCAATCTAGTCTACTGCATTCACTGCTCACAATATAGTCTCCTCTACTTGGGTTCTGACCGCAAAAATAGACCCTAAGCTTGCAGCTACCTGCCACTCCAACAGCTAGCTCCATGGCCAACATCTGTCTCAGGCTTGCTGCAGTGCTCCAGCAAAGCAAAGCTCAGCTCAGTCAGGAAGAGCAGCAACACATTTTCCACTTTGGAACTCTACAGCCTTCTGGACTCAGAGTTCAATAATTTTAAGGCTTGAGGCACCTTCTCCCACATCCTTACCCCAAACCAGGCCTTGTTGTCATATGTTCTGCTATTACATAACACATTGTCAGCCATTAATAATCCTCATTAGTAGCAATTCATACTCCTAACTAATTATTATCCACTCCTTTGTCTGTCCAATGCATACTTTATTTTAATCACTGATATTTATTGCATATTCAGAATGTGTGTCCTAATCAAGAATTGTTGAGCACAAATCAAAGCTGACACCCTAATCCAGTTCTTCTCTCTCTCTGGGCTCTATCATTTACTCCTTACTCCATTCCCCTCATCTTATCTTCTGCAGAAACAAAACTGTCATAGCTACCATCAATTCTGAGGAAGGATGAATAGATCTAAACATTAACTCTGATTTCTCTCCACAGATGCTGCCAAACCTGCTGAGCTTTTCCAACAATGTTTTTGTTTCAATGTTATTTGGGTCTGGTATAGACAGCAAGTTATTAATGGTCCTGAGTGACTCAGGATTGGAATATAGATGGTCCTCTAAGTTAATCGCTTTTTATTAAAACTATCAAAATAGCACAGTATTGTAGTGATACATGAAATTTTCCTATGTAGTTTACTGTATTTCTCACCAATTCATATGACAATAAAATCATTCAATTGTTGTGAAGTTGGATAGAGTACTTGGAAACTGGGAGGTAGGAAGTTAGAATTTGGTGTTTGTAAAGTGCTGGAGGGAAAGCATTGTGCAGTCACTTTAAGAGATCACATGGTTTTTCAGTGCTTAGAGATTTAAAACGGATGTCTTTGAGCAGTAGCTTGAATGCTTGCAAATACACAGAGAGCACCCGAATTGAAACAATTGTATTGAAAGACCATATAGTTAGTAGGCCAAGCAGCAGTTTTTAAACTAAGAAAGCAGGATTTAGTCAATTTGTACCAGGTACTTCTATACCAAAAGCCTATTAAATTTAAGTCTGATGGTTTTGACAACACAAGAGCAATCCCATTGTAAGAGATATTGATAGGTCATCAAGGGTATAAAATAAGGTGGCAGTTGGACAAAGATCCGAGAGCTAGCTGCCACCAGTCAGAGCCAACAGCTCTCTACAGAATCGTTGGCTCTCACAGTCTCCTCTATGTCTTAGAGAAAGCACCATTTCAGTAACAGCAGTATCAATGGCACAATCAGTCAACACTCCAAACAGACTAATTGATGGAGAAGGCACAGGACATTTCAGAAGACATAACCTGGCTGTAATTTTGAGAGACTAAACTACTTTTTCTAATAAAAAAAACTGGGACTTCTATCTATCGGAACAGCATACCATTAGAATCTTACTTTATTCAGGAATAGTTAGCAGTTAAAAGGGATTTATTTGGTTTGTTAATAGTTTAGTTAATTTGTTCACTGTTAAGAGTTGGATAAATAAATTGTTACTGTATGTTAAAAAGTGACTGTCAGAGGTTTATTTTACTTAACCTGCCTTTGAACAACTTCTAGTGATTATACCATTTGTCACTCCTCTTACAGATGATGGGGCAAGGTGCTCTTACTTGGAGGTTTTGGTTCTCAGAAGGAGGGGGGTCAACCTCCACTTTATAACAAATTCATAAAATCATTAATTCATTCATCTTTCACAACCAGGAGATGCTTTACAATAAGTACTTTTGAAGTGTAATTACTGTTGCAACATAGGCAACACAGAAGACAATTTATGCACAAAGTTCTTATGAACAGAATTGTGATTTCAGCTGGATAAGATTTATTTTCTAGATTAAGAGTTGAGATAAGTAATTATCTGGACATTAGGAAATAAAACAATCCCAAAATAAAACCTGCTTCTTTTTAAATGGTGCCAGAGGACCTTTCACTTCACTATGGAGTAGGCCATTCAAGCTAACTTACTCCACCATTTACCAAGATCATAGCTGATGTAGTTGTGGCCTGAAAGTTACATTCCACCTACAGTTCTCTCAACAACCTTTGAATCTCATTGAAAAGGGGACCTTAGGTAATGCAGCACTCCTTCACTACTGGACTAAAGTGTCAGCTGTGATTTATGTGCTCAACAATTCTTGATTAGGACACAAATTCAGAATATGCAATAAATGTACATGATTAAAATAAAACAGTGTGCTTTAGAAACTTAAAGCAGAGGAAAATGTGAAAGTGTTTAAAAATAGAGGAACACAAGGCTGCCAGTCAATTAATTTATTTTCTGCCATTCAGTGGATGATTCACATTTTAATCTAATTTACCCACTTTACTCCAAATCCCTGAATACCCTTGTTAAACAAAACTTTTCAAATCCAGTATCGAAAATTTCAATTGAGCTAGCTGCATGAGGCCTTTGCAGGAATGAGTTTCTCATTTCCACTTTATGTTAAAAGCGCACTTTATTATTTTACTTTCAAAAAAGAAAAACAAATTAAGATTTTGACCTCTTGTTCAGGATTTCCTCAAATTGTGTATACAGTTTCTCTGTATCTGCTTCCTTTATCAGCTCAAAACTTCCCAAAGTCAATTGATCTCAAAGTTAATGCAACCTATCAATTTTACTCTTTAAGGTGTCCCATTCCTATGAATCTACACCGTACCTCTGCCAAATGCTAAGCATATTTTCCAAAATGTATGCTCAAATAACAATGACAGCACAGTATTCTATTACAGGTCAAACATATTGATCCATCACGTCCAGACTTTTGTATTCCAACTTTATTCAGGTACTTTCCAGTAATCCTTTTAATCAAAAATCATAATGCAAAATACAAGCAACTAATAAAGAGGTGTTATATCTGCATCTGAAAATAGACTAAGTTATAATCTGTTGGCATCTAAAAAGAACTGATGTCAAATTTGTATGACAGACAGATGTGCAATAGGCAAGTGCGTAAAAATTGAAAGATGAAACAGAAGCAAGATCAGGGACAGATTTCTCCAACTGACACTTATTTTCAACAAATGAAACTTCATATTTCCACCCCTCAGTCTGAAGATTCAAACTTGACTCAAAATGTTAATCGCTTCTTGTTCCACAGATGCTGGTAGACCCACTTCTTTTTTAAAATTTAAATAAACATTTTACTTTTAGATCTCTAGCATATAATCATGCTTTTAAGTGAGACGATATAATCAAACAATTCCTCAGAACAATATCCTAAGCTAACCATGTACAGCTATTTTAATGTATTTCCTTCCATCACGAAGGTCAGAAGTAGGACGCTCCCTAGTGATTACAGTGTTCTGTTCCATTCACAGCTCCTCAAGGAGGAAGCAGCCCATGTGCAGCATTGTTTGACCTTTCCAAGCAAAGATGATTTAATCATCTCCCCCCTTAACATCGCAAAACATAGATTTACCCAACATCAACATTAAAGGAGACCCAGTTGGCCGGAAAACCAAACAAAAGCAGTAATTGCTTGTAAAGGATGGTTATTCTGCAGCAAGTGACTGATCAAACCACTAGACCCTTTCTAACATTAACAAGATACACAGTTCAGGAGTGAGATGAAATACTCCTCACTTGCCTGAATGAAGACAGTGCCAAAATGCAACAACAATCAGGATCAGGCATGCTGCTTGAGTACCACCCCATCCAGCTGCTACAGCATACACTCATTCCACCATCATTGGATGGTGTAAACAGTGTCTACCAACTACAACCACTTTCCAAGGAATCTTCACACAGCATCTTTCAAACATCGGACTTCTAACAATTGGAAGGGGAAGGGCAGCAGACACACAGGGGCACCACTACCTACAAGTTACCCACCATCATCCTGACTTGAAAATATTGCACCTCATTTTTAGTCAAGAAATGAAAATCCTTGTAAACCTCTCTACTACAGCAGTGGAAGTATCTTCACCAGAGTGACAGAAGGCAGCTCAGCAGCTTCTCAACAGCAATTAGTGGTGGCCATGTCATGTGTAACATGGACATTTCTAATTAACAAAACTGACCATTTAAAAACCACAGCATCTAATGTGAACATCTGAAACAAATGCAAAGTGGTTTTTTGCATATTCGAGGATTCCAGAAAACACGACCACCCACTTTGTCTCAACCCTGATCCGTGATTAATTTCAAACAAACACACACAGGAAAATCCGATGTATTTGCTAGAATTGGCGAATAAAACCGGAAAATGACGACCTCACCAGTACCTGCGAAGAGAAAGTTAAAGTTTCAAGCAATTTGTTCAGTGTACCCATCAGCATGTATTTTTAAACTAAAGTGATTAGCAAACCGATGAACTGATATCAATTCTGTTGCTGCTAAAGAAACGCCTTAAGTTAACTCATGGGACACATTAACAACTGCTCAGCGGTTGCAAAAACGAAGAAAGATTAACAGCAGACGAGAAATTAGAAACAGGGATATGAATGAGGCCTGCAGGAGGTCGGGATCAAGGTTAATACTGGCGGCGCCCAACACAAGACCATCAACCAGACTCGCAACGATACAATAGCAGCAGAGGAAGGCATCACAAAACAACGGGAAGAAGGGAGTACATAAGAAGCACAGAAGTCATAATAAATAATTGGAAAGTCTTAAAAATGAAGCATTGAAGTGGTAGCTTATCGCGAGTTACTTCACATGTTGTTTCTGATTAAGGCATTAACTGGCAATGTAGCGAGTCTTGTTCCACCTTGACAAACCACACTCATCCCAATCTCAACATTCTTGCGAGTCATGTAGAGGGGTTGACGCTTCACCGATTATTAAATTATTTCTTAATGGCCTTAATAAGATTATTGACCTGGCACTCCACCCACCCCCTCCCAAAACAGGTCCGATACAGCCTCTTTATAAGGGTGAGAGACCATCTGTTTCCAATTCTATTGAGCGGAGTAACTTTTTCGAGTATAGTGGGTTAATCTTCGTTTTAAAGACGATGCACCTTGTGAGGAGTGTTGGAATGCATCTTCACTGTATTATTTGGCTAGCATTATTGAGCAGTTGTATCTCTCCTACCACATCCATTAGCTCTGCCGGTCCAGAGGTAACCTCGAATCCCCAGGATTATATTCCAGTTCCTCTCCTAGAAGTTCTAATGGAAAAACCCGGCTGGGATTTTCGGGTTCCTACAAAACCCGATGCAAAGTACTTAAAGTACATGAAAAGATTATACACTATGTGCGCTACACAGGATGGAATACCCAAAAGACCAGCAGCTCAGCGATATAACACCGTGAGGTTACTAACACCCCGGGTCGAGTCTCGTGATATAGAAGGTAACCTCGAGTTTAGAATATTGGTAACTCTGCAAAGGAAATTTCTTTTACATATGCAGGGAAATCTGTGCCTTGCTTTTCCGTGAGTGGGGAAAATACATTTCGAGTTACATTGTTTTCGACGTTCTGGTGTTAAAACCACTTGAATAGACATATCTTAAACGATTCCTGTAGATTGAAAGTGACAATTTATAAACATTCCTCCTCCGATTGGTGGGTGTCTTTTGTTATATAATAATCATGTTTATAACAGAGGTCTCAATTCCATTTAAAACTATTTTGGGCTTTAATCTCCATTTTAAAACATGGGTTGGTTCCTGTCCAATATTGACACTTGTTGAGTTTCATCTGGCGATGTTTCCTCTTTGCAGATGTACTTGAGCAAGATGTCTTTTATGGTTTGGATCCTGTGACCTCTCGGGAGCAGTTGCTCCGATCAGTATTCCTGTACCCCGTCGATAAATCGGCGTGTTTTCCGACGGTGTGTAACTGCAGCCTGACTATCCAAGAGGAGGGGGCTCCCGCTCAGATGTGCTCCAGCTCTCCGCGTTCACACACCTTCCGCCTTCGATTTGAACGCCGCAAGAGGCGCCAGTGGCTGGAAGTGGAGCTCGCCTCCTTCCTGCAGCCGTTCATCGGCCCCGAGAGGGGGCAGCTCCACGCAGTGTTCACCTACCAGTGCACCGAGGGCGGCCGGAGACGGGGAGGCTGCAGCGGGCTCAGGCAGGGTCTGACCGCTCCTTCCCTGCTCCTGTTCCTCAACGACACCGCCGAAGAGTCTCGCCGGAGCTGGCTGCAGACAGATGCCCAGAGGAGCCCGTTCCCCGGGGGGCGCAGGAGGAAGCTGGCCGTGAGGTCCATCCGACTTCGCAGAGGTCCCGGAGGCGATGCCCAGGCACACTCTGCCGCTGCCTTTCCTCCCTTCCCGTATCCGGATCACGAGTGCCAGCTGCACGATTTCCGACTGTCTTTCAGCCAGCTCCGGTGGGACCGCTGGATCATCGCCCCGCACAACTACAACCCTCGCTTCTGTAAGGGCAGCTGTCCCCGGGCACTCAGCCACCGCTACGGCTCCCCCGTGCACACCCTGATCCAGAACATCCTCTACGAAAAGGTGGACTCCTCAGTCCCTCGCCCTTCCTGTGTCCCCGCCAAATATAATCCACTGAGCGTGTTAACCCTGGAAAACGATGGCTCCATAGTTTACAAAGAGTACGAAGATATGATCGCTACGACCTGTACCTGCCGCTAGTAGGTGGTGTGCACCTGAAATTCGCGTGGTGCCTTTGGAAATGGGAAATGTCATTGCTTCAAAAGCCAAGAAAATCGCCATGTGTATTATAGTCAACTTTTTATTTCGATTTATATATTTTCGTTTTATTTATTTTTTTTCTGCTTAGTGTTCATTCTAGATCTAAATGCCCAGGATGTGCTATGGCCTTCAGCTGTTAAGGCCGCGTGTGACTGGATTTCAAATACAATATATCGCTCCAATTACTTTGAAATTATTTTCGCTAAGTGTGCTGGGTTGTCGAAGAAGTTTGTTTTTAATGTTTAAAGTCGTATGAAGCGAGTGTTGATGTAGAGGCGATAAGTGTCCTAAGTGACGTTTTTCTTGGCCATGCAGGCATGGAAAGTTGGGTACATCACAATCACCAATACTGCCTTCACTTGTCCCCTAAATCTGCCCTTAAAGTAACTTTTTTTTATTCAAACGTTTGGTGATGCAGCATTTTTTATTTGGGTGGGTTACCAGTATTTATTCAGAATAGATACGTTAAATAATTATATACCTTTCACAAACTGTGCATTGGTGTGTGCACCACAGCCAGTAATGAAAAGAGAAATGTTTCCACTTGGCTGAAATTCCAGTGACTTTTAAGATGCTGAACTGGAGAAATTAATGTATGGCTGCTGATTGAAACTTAAGATGTAACTTTTTAAAGGCTTTTTAAAAATACATTTGAGTGAGAATGAATCTTTTGCACAATTGAGACTTGTGGCACAGAGACCTGGTGGTATCTGGTATAGTTAGTGTAAAATCTATGAACCATACTGATGCAAACTCTACTTGGAGAGTGAAGACAAATAAATAACAATTGCAAATTTGGATTGCATTTGAGTGCCTTTTGTTTTACTTCAAGAATTACCAATTTTTGTGGAAAGTTACTGATTAGAAATGGGATTCTAAAAGAACAATGTGGTGACTTTCAAACTCTGCATTGCAGCCTAGCCAAGAATGTTACTTGCTAGTGTTTTTAAAAAATACAATGTAGCTCTATTCTGTTGCTTGCTTTGTAAACAAAAGGCCAAATTATTTTCCCCTTAATCCCCATATGAAATAGACTTGGTGTCCTGTCTAAAATGCTTGAGTTCAAACTGGAACTCCTTGTGTTCACTATATACATACTTGCCAAACTCTACCTCAAGTAGAGATTTGAATTGTTTTGAGACAAAATGCTCCCAACTCTACCTCCCTGTTGTTTAACCACCTCTAATGCAATTGTCTTCTCTGTAACTGGGAGCCAGAACTACACATTGGCTAGTGTTGCCTAACTAATATTGTATACAGCTCCAGCAATCTCCTCACTCTTGTATTCAGTGCCTTAAATAATAAAGGCAAGTATCTTATGCTTAATCACGATCTACCAGAGGTCCTGCTGCTTTTGAGGATCTATAAATATGCATACCAAGGTCCCTCTGAATGGTAAACCTGAGGATTTAAAAAGTGTACGCCCTTGCCTTGCATGTACTCTTATTCATAAAGATGTACAGCATGGAAACAGACCCTTTGGTCCAACCCGTCCATGCTGACCAGTCCTACCTGCCAGCACCTGGCCCATGTCCCTCTAAACCCTTCTTATTCATATACCTATCCAGATGCTTTTTAAATGTTTGCAATTGTACCAGCCTCCACCACTTCCTCTGGCAGCTCATTCCATACAAGTATCACCCTTAGGTTTATTTTATATCTTCCCCTCTCACCCTAAACCTATGCCCTCTAGTTCTGGATGCCCCCACCCCAGGGAAAAGACTTTGCCTATTTATCCTATCCATGCCCCTCATGATTTTGTAAGCCTCTAAGGTCACCCCTCAACCTTTGACGCTCCAAAGAAAACAGCCCCAGCCTGTTCAGCCTCTCCGTATAGCTCAAATCCTTCAACCCTGGCAACATCCTTGAAAGGATTGAGAAAAGATTTACAAGTTTCACAACATCTTTCTGATAGGAAGGAGACCAGAATTTCACACCATATTCCAACAGTGGCCTAACCAATGTCCTGTACAGCCACAACATGACCTCCCAACTCCTGTACTCAGTACTCTGACCAATAAAGGAAAGCATGCCAAATGCTGCGTTCACTATCCCGATCGACCTGCGACTCCACTTTCAAGGAGCTATGAACCTGCACTCCAAGGTCTCTTTTTTGTTAGTCCTCCCAAAATGCATTACCTAGCATTTCCAGGATAAAATGTCATTTGCAAATATTCAGCCCATTGCATAGTAGGGGAGGAATAAGAGGAGAATAGCAGGGCTCAAAGAGCTTGTGCCATATATATGTATTAAGTGTCTCAAATCTTCCAATAACACAACTAAAGATGAGTAATGTTAAGTTTCATGCTAATATGTATTTTCAAATATAAATACCCTAGAGGCAAGGCTGACACCACATTGACATTAGATGTAGTATTTTTCAAGTAATTGCATGCATTTTCTTGTCACAACCTAGTGGTTGCTTGTAACTGTCAGTTTACAGCCATCAATTGTTTAAAGTCAAACTGCTCAAACATGCTATGACACACCTCCATAGCAGGTGGGGCTTCAGATCAGACATTTTAGTCCAGAGATAGGAATGTTAGTACAGTCACAAGACTCCTTTATCCTTTTAACTAGTTAGGCTTTGTTGCCTTTTGTTTGATATTAATTAAAAGGGTATGGTAACAAAATAAAAGTTAGGCCTGTTTAAAGGTTTCAAATCTAATTTAATTTTAAAATTCAAGCAGCCTAGATCACACAAACCTACTTTAAAGTTGCATGTGACTGCCACTACACCCTCTGAGCCCTGAAGAAGGGTTACACCTAAAACGTTGACTTCACCACCTCCTGATGCTTGCTTTGCTGTGTTCTTTCAGCCTTTTGCTTGTATACTATACCCTCTACCACTGGTCTACAGTACAAAACAAGGACTTCCATGTAGGTAGCTCTTCACCACAATCCGACTACATGATGGAATATCAGGGTGTGTCTGGACAGTGGACAAGGATGAGGAAGAGAAGGATGTGCTGCAGTAGCAGCTTGTATAGGTAGCCACTTCATGTTGACTGGAAGGACATGGATGGAAATTCCTTGATAGCTCAAATTTTGGGGTGCATATCACTATGGAAGATTTTAAGGTTGATTTAAAAGTCTGTCCAATTGGGTCAGTTCAGACAGAATCAATCTGCTGCGAGCATTTGAAGGTATAGCAGCAGTCCTGTGCAGGCTTAGTGAGTTTTTACACAGTAAAATATGTCAAGACTCTTCAAGAATTTTGTTGTAACAATTTCATACTCCAACCATGACCTATTAGGGCAGCTGTTTAAACTTGATAAATAGGTAGATTGAGGACCATCTTAGAGGAGAGGGAGAATTCCAGAGCTTAGTACATTGGCTTCTGTGCTTTCAATTGCCTATGGTGATCATGCTTACAGTAATCTGACAAGAGGCTAGAATTGGAATAGCCCCAGGGTCATGGAGAGAAGTAGATCTGCAGAAGACAACAGGAGTTTGGAGGATGTACATGGAAGAATGATAAAACCAATATGATCATTCTAAATTTTTGTCACTACTTCAACATAAGTGGTTGAAATAAGTTAATGACAATTTAAGTGCAGCACTGTCCTGCATATGAGAAAATAACAAGGAATCTTGTTGCAAATTTGTTGAAGATCACTCAACACAAGCTGTTCTTTTTCAATGTCCTGGAAAAATATTAATTCCAGTTACTAGAATCACTTGGTGATGCAACTGGAGGGTTAAAATCTCAACTTAGACAACTGCCTCAGTTAAAACTGGGCTGCAACTTCTCATGGATATGAAAATCTGTCCTATCTGTTGATTAACTACCTGATGAGGGAGCAGCACTCTAAAATCTTGTACTTCCAAATAAATCTGTTGGATTATAACCTGGTGTTGTGTGATTTTTAGCTCAATCTGTTGTTTGAAGATTTTAGGATCTAGAGGCAATCTTTCAGATATCAGGGATTTGCTCCTTCTAGGGGCATAAATAGCACATGCAAACGGTTAAGAAAGATAGAGAAACAGACAGTGCTTAGGACAGCCTGAAGTCTAAGCATATGGATGTCAGAAACAGATAGAGAAGCACATGGAGTTGACCAACTAGCATAGGAGGTGGAGCTCATGGAACAATCTTTCAATAAACTAACAGCACAATTAAAACCTGGTAAAATTGAATAAAGATTCGTGCACTTTGTGTCTTCCACTGTGTCTCACACCTGCACACACACACCATGGGTGCTGGGGGAAAAAAAATAAGCACTACCGCAGTTAGGTGGTAGTGTGGGGGTTAAAGGGAAAAGGAAAAAAAAATAAAGTGCTATACCCACCCGGGTGTTTTAAAAAAAAAAAAATAAAGTGCTATACCCACCCGGGTGTTTTCCAATCTTCCTGAAGAAAAAAAAAATTAAAACCTGGTAATCTTCAAATACCATGCATTGTAGTACTTATGAAGAAGCCAAATTCTGAAGACCGTTCTTGATCTTGCTTTGTCCTTCACCAACTCTGTCATGAACTCAAATTCTTGGATGTGGACATTTTACATGTTTTTTCTGTATCTTGAAGTGTTCTTAGACACAACTGTCTTAATTGAACATTTTTCCCCATCATCAAAACACCTTGTTTTTTTTGCATCTAATCACCACCATTAAATCACCTGTGTTTCCAATAAATAATTTATGTGCAAAGCCTATAAAAAGAGCTCTTGTGTATAATAGTTTCCCTACCATTGAGCTAGGAGGCCTAGGTTCCAGTTCCACCTACTTCACAAGAGTGTCAATACGGCTCTGAAGAGGTTGATTAGGAAAATAGAAAAGCCGATTAGGATAACACAAACCATCAAAGATGAGGGAAATGGGCTATATCCAAATGGAGGTGGAAGGCCCTCAAAGTGGTTGCAGGAAGGTAGACATTGTCACATCTCTTTCTGGAATGTACCTTTGCAAATGAAGTCTGGAGGATGATGCAGTGGTTTTTGTTGAGGTTTGTCCCGAGCTGCTCCATGATGCAGAACTTTGTGCTATATGGTCTGTTCCTGGGACACACTGAGACAGACATCAACCGCACCTGGAGGACTATCAACTCAGTGAAAGATGCTCTTCAGTTTGCTTGAGCCTTGTTGGTCTTCCAGAACAAGGAGTTGACCCCAACAGAGTGTTGCAAACTGGTGCATTCCAAGGTCCAGGACTACGTACTGAAAGGCACACTAAAGGCAGCTGCAGCCAAGACGCAGTGGGGAAAGACCACCATCTGAGGTCTTTCTGCTGAAGGTAGATGGGGAATCTGTTCAGTTATGGGACCCTCCCAATTTCTCAAATATATGTAAATACTAGTTTGTGTAAGAGAGGTCTTTGTTTTTTTTTGAGATAGTCAAAGTTCAACGTTTTGTTTGTTTGCTTGGTATACTACTGTACAGAACCAAATTACTTTGCGTCAATGTATATATAGTTAAAAATCACACAATACCTGGTTATAGTAAAAAAGGCTTATTTGAAAGTACAAACTGTCGGTGCACTGCTCCTTTGTCAGGTAGCTAGTGGACTTGTTGAAGGAGCAGTGTTCTGAAAACTTGTACTTTCAAATACACCTGTTGGATTATAGCCTAGTGTCCTGTGGTTTTTAACTTTGTCTACCCCAGTCCAACATTGGCACCTCCACATAATGTATATATACAAAGTCTTTTTTATGAATATAGTTTTGAAATTTAAAAAAAAGGAGCTGGAAAGGGAGATAAAGCACACAGTCTCCTGTGGTGCTGGATGTGGTCATTAACCAGAAGACCATGCATGCCGTGAGCATTATTCCAGCACACATTCATCCCTGCAGTGTTAAAAATCACACAACACCAGGTTATAGTCCAAAAGGTTTAATTAGAAGCACTATCTTTCGGAGTGCTGCTCCTTCATCACAACCACCTGGTTTTGTATGATTTTTAATTTTCAATCCAACAGCATCGCCTCCACATCATCCCTGCAGTGACATTTGTAACATCCCGGAGGCACGTGGACAGGCCGGCAAACGTCTGACGCAGGGACGTAAGGGGGGGCTTGCGGGAAGAGAGGCGCCGCCATTACTGTCGGAGCCAAGGTTGGAGAGGAGAAGGTGAGGGGTCGGAATGAGAAAGGTAGAGTCAAGGAGGGAGGGTAAATGTAATTCATTACCAACCGTAGAGCCATGGAATGATAGGGGTGAGTGTTTAATGTCGCATGGAGGTGGTGGGTGAGGGTTCCCGGGTGGAGGGCCGCACACAGTCCCGAGGAGGCCTGTATCCTGGCTGCAGTTTGTCCTGGAGGACCCCAGTGCCGAGCGCCGCCGAGACTGCACACCGCCAGCAAACATTAGGTTTGTTCCACAGCAAGTGCATCGTTCGCCAGCAATCCCCGTGTTGCTTCCAAGGGGGTTTCAGGGCCCATCTTACAATGTGATTCCATAGATTTCAGATTTCAGTTCGTGACTTCGATTTCCCTCGTTTGACTTTAGCTTCACCTTGGAGGGATGATTTGGAATGACCCACCGTGAAAGGGTTCAGGACAAGGCAGTGGTTTGGAGGCGATGTCGGAAAGAACATAACAGCCAGGGAACCAGAAATCTCCCAACTGCCTTTTTGTGGGAAGTTGTTGAGTCTAGGTCCAGTGAAACTTTAACAACTGAGATTGATCGATTTTTGTGGGGCATGGATTGTAACGTTTATGAATTTGAGGCAGGGACAGATTAGCATCATGCTGTGTGACACCACCCAAGTGCTAAATGTTGTAGATTCACACTGAATCTATCAGCACAAAACTGGGCATCTGTGACCTGTATAGAATTATGTTTCATCACAACCTGAAATCTCAACCTTCATATTTCTCAGATTAATGATTTTAATCAGGCCAGGTGCTAACTCTGATTCAGTGAAGTTTGTAGAAGAATATGGTAGGTGCAGAAATAGGTATCTTTAGGAGTATAGTGCTAATGTTGTGAAGCCATAGTGCTAAACTACTAAACAGAAAAAAAAAATGTGCAGTCCCACAACCAACAGTTCAGGTTGGAACTCTGCAATCATGCCACATTCAGTTGTGAATGTTGATGAACAATTAAACAGGCAGCCAGATGAAAGTGTTCAGTGACCATTTTATTCTCATTGATGGACACCACCACCTCTCAAGGTGTTCACCATCCTCTAGAATAAAGCTACCTTATTGATTGGCAGCAAATGACCTGCTTAAACATATATTGTAGGAGCATCTACAAAGTGTGCTGGAGAAATTTGTCAAAACTTCCCAAATCCATAGCCTTTACTGCCCAAGAAGATGAGCAATAGGCACTACCTGTAAGTTCCCTTTCAAGTTGCATTCCCAATTTCAGTTTGAAAGTGATTGACATTCCTGTTTCATTATAGGGTCAATTTCTGGAATTCTGGATTGTGCTTTGGAAGTATTTTCACCAAGAAGGTAGTATGTTATCACTTTGTAACTGGCAGTTAGCAATGGGCAATAATTTCTCAACTTGCAAGTGATGGCTGCATATGTGAACGTGAAGCATAATTGAATGGTGGAATGAACTTGGACTAAATTGTCCATCGATCTACTGACTCTCTTTTAATTGAGTTTTGTCTCACTTTTATCCAAATGATCTAATTCTGTTTTATGTAGCAATCCAGGATTTTCACTGTTCTGACTGGGCCAGCTACTTCATAGTCTCACTGTGTTCTTTGTAGGCAGTGATCCTTCAGTCATTATTCCCTTTATTCCATCCTGCCTTCTCTTTCAAAAGGATCTATAAAAGCGTATCTCTCATCCCGGGTGGATAAGAATGAGAGATGCAAGGGTGCACCATCACCTGCAAGCAGTGTGCTGTTTAACTTTCTTATCGGCTATGTGCGGCAGTAACTTCTGGAAGTGCAAATCAACGCTGCGTGTGCTGAACATTGGAGCAGCTGTGCATGCATGGCTTGGAGGGAATGTTGCCTGCAAGTTCCATACAAGTCACATACTATTGTGGAACTATATCACTGTTCATTTGTTGTTACTAGGTGAAAATGCTGGAACTCCCTTCCTGCTATCACCTCTGCTATCTAAGGACTGCAGAAATGCACAAAAGTAGCATGCCACTACAACTTTCATGTGATCAACTTTTTCTTAAAGCTGCATTTTATTTCCCCCATATTTTCAGACATTCAAGTCCTCAGCAAAGTTCACTCGAGAAATTTTCTTAAGTCAACTGCATCTTTTCTGTGGGTGGAACCCTTCAATATTGGCCCAGTTTGTGACAGTGAGATTAACATGTGCTACGACTTGTGAAGATAAACAGTATTTATTTAATTCAGTAATGATAGATTGTTGTTCAGTTTGCTGATATTGTTTATATGCCTGAATTATCCATGATGTTTTTGCATTTCTGTTTACCATAGAACTTCTGAATAAGTGGCCACAAAATGGGTCGCCACTTTGGAAACTTGATCAAAGTGCGGCACATTATCACCTATACCATCTCTCCATTTGAACAAAGGGCATTTGCAAATTATTTCTCCAAAGGCATTCCCAATACATGGAGGCGATTCAAGGGTCAAGTGTTACGGATTGTTCCACGTATGTATCGTAATGTTTTCAGACATTTTCTCTATAGAAATGACACGTAAAGTTTTAGGTTTTACCTTACAAATGAAGTCTAGGTTGTGTATGGGCCCACTTGGATCCTGTGTTAATTTTGAAAAAATGCATTGAATTATTGGTCAATTCTCATAGGTAACAATACGATAATTTAATAAGTAAGGAAGTTAAGCATTTATGTTATTATAAAAACATTCAATTTACTATTCATCTTGTCCACTTTATCAACAAAAGCACAATGAACCTTACTGCGTTCTTTGAGAAGGTGACCACACAGGTGGATGAGGGTAAAATGGTTGATGTGGTGTATATGGATTTCAGTAAAGCGTTTGATAAAGTTCTCCATGGTAGGCTATTGCACAAAATACAGAGGCATGGGATTGAGGGCGATTTGGTGATGTCGATCAGAAATTGGCTAGCTAAAAGAAGACAGAGGGTGGTGGTTGATGGGAAATATTTATCCTAGAGTTTAGTTACTAGTGGGGTACTGCAAGGATCTGTTTTGGGTCCATTGTTTTTTGTCATTTTTATAAATGACCTGGATGAGGGCATAGAAGGATGGGCTAGTAAATTTGTGGTAGGTTGGTAGGGTTGTGGATAGTGCCGAAAGATGTTGTAGGTTACAGAGACACATACAAAAGCTGCAGAGCTGGGCTGAGAGGTGGCAAATAGAGTTTAATGCAGAAAAGTGTGAGGTGATTCACTTCGGAAGGAGTAACTGGAATGCAGAGAACTGGGCTATTGGTAGGATTCTTGATAGCGTAGATGAGCAGAGAGGTCTTGGTGTCCAGGTACATAGATCCTTGAAAGTTGCCACCCAGGTTGATAAGGTTGTTAAGAAGGTATACGGTGTATTGGCTTTTATTGGTAGAGGGATTGAGTTTTGGAACCATGAGATCATGCTGCAGCTGAACAAAACACTGGTGCGACCACATTTGGAGTAATGCACACAGTTCTGGTCTCTGCAATATAGGAAGGATGTGGAAGCTTTGGAAAGGGTTTGGAGGAGATTTATTAGGATGTTGCTTGGTATGGAGGGAAGGGCTTACGAGGAAAGGCTGAGGGACTTGAGGCTGTTTTCGTTACAGAGAAAGTTGAGTAATGACTTAATTGAGCCATATAAGATAAACAGAGGGTTAGATAGGGTGGACAGTGAGAGTCTTTTTCTTCGGATGGCGATGGCTAGCACGAGGGGGCATAGCTTTAAATTGAGGGGTGATAGATGTAGGACAGATGTCAGGTAGTTTCTTACTCAGAGTAGTAGGGGCATGGAACACACTGCCTGCAACAGTAGTACTAGACTCCCTAACTTTAAGGGCATTAAATGGGCATTGGATAGGCATATGGATGAGAATGGAATAGTGTAGGTTAGATTGGTTCTACAGGTCGGTGTAACGTCGAGGGCTGAAGGGCCTGTACTGTAATGTTCTATGTTCTGTGAAGCTTAATATGCTAATACACATGCCATGCGAATCTGTATATTGAGGTCACAAACTCCATTTATATTGCTCATAGTTTGGTTTAGGCAAGGGTAGAGCACAGGCATCAATAATGGTCATCTAAGAAACAGAATGTTGCAGTGGATTAAAATGGTGAAGTGGGTATTTTGTTTTTAGTGCTATCCCAAATAGAGCAGAGTTTAATTTGGTATGCTGGTTCAGAAGAAGAACTGTAATGAAAACACAAAGTGCTGGAGAAACTCATGAGGTCAGGCAGCACCTCCTAATATTTTGATTCCAGTATGACTCTTCAGAACTGAATGAGGTGGAGAAGGGATGGGTGTTTTACTGCAAAAAAGGAGGGGAGCTGGAAGAAGGGAGAAGTGGAGCAGATGGTTTAGGTACACCAGAGCAACAGCCAAACGGAGTGCTTATGATAGTCGAAAATATAAAGAACAAGGTTCATGGTGTGAAGTTGTCAAACTCACGGAGTCCTGAAAGCTATAAAGTGTCTAAGCAGAAAATGAGGTGCAGTTCCCAGTAGAACTAATCCACTTTCTACAATTAATACCTACTATTTATCTATGTCTTGTCTACTCTCATTGATACTGCCTCCACCTTTTACGTTGGAACACTGTTGCCCTCTATTCCTCTTGCTCATGCTCCCTTCGTTTTATAGCATAAAACCCATCAGTTTTCCATCCCTCTTCAATTCCATATTAAACTCAAACCATGTACTCTTTCTGACTCTCCACAGATACTGTCAGACCTGCTGGGTTTCTCCAGCACTTTGTTTTTATTTCATGTCTCCAGCACCTCAATACTTTGCTTTTATCTGAATAAGAATTAATTCCCGCTGAAAGTGTGGGTATGTTGTATTCTTTGTCAGTAATCTGATTTAGAAGTTAAACTGGTGCATATTTTATTTTCCAGCATTTGTGATCTCATATCTTATTTATACCTGGGCCATAAATGAACATGAAATGTCAATGAGGAAGAATCCGGCTGACTATGTGAATGATAAATAAATGGTGGTGTTTGGAAGAGAGAGTTTCTACTGATTTACCATGTGTATTCCTAACTAACTGCTAACTTTCACTGAAATAAATGTCTGTGTTTAGAAATAAAATATTAAGTGTCCAACCTGTTGTGCATTCCATTCACTAAACAATATGATTGGTAAAGTTCTTGATCAATAGACACAAACTGAGGGTGGGTGGGGGTGTGGGGGGGGGGCGCAAGATATTGAACCATTCATAGGTACAAGGGTAGATCATTCAGCCCATAAGATGTGACCTGCCATTCAATACAATAATAAATAATCAAACACTTCAGTGCCTTTTACCCATCCCTCTAACCCTGTATGCTATTGCAATCAGAAATGTATTGATCTCTATGTGCTCAAAAATTGGACTTCCATGGTCCTCTGTAACAGAGGGTTTCAAAGGTTCACAACCCTCTAGAACAAAAACATTCTTTATCACAGACATAAGTGGCATCATCCTTACATTGTGCACCTTGGTTTTAATCACCCCGTCATATTACCTGCATCCACCATGTCTAAGTCTTCGAGTATTTTATAAGTTTTAATAAGATCAGCTTTATTCTTAGAAACTGTAAAAAATAAAGGGCAGTTTGCCCAATCTGTCTTCGTAGGACATTCCTGCTGTAACAAGATCAAAACTGGTCAACCTTTTGTTGCACTCCCATTATTCACAATGATACCTTACTTGAGATGAGGAGGCCAAAACTATATATTGAACTCTGTGTAGTCTAACCAAGTTCCTTTACAGTTGCAACAGGACTTTCAGTGCTTGGGTACTCAAATCCTTGAGCAATTAAGGCTAACATTCCATTAGCATTCCTAATAACACTCTGGATCTGTATCTTGGCCTTCAGTGACTTAACAAGGTCACCTTGGTCATTTTGTATAGCCACGGTTTCCAAGTTTGCCAGTTAAGAAATACACCATGTCAGTTTTTACCAAAAATGGATAACTCCATGTTTTTCCATATTGCTTTGACATATTCCTGCCCATTTACTAAGTGTGTTGAATGCTCCTGAAGCTGCTTTGTATATTTTTCAAAACATAATTCAATTTCGCTTTGTATCGTGTACAAGTTTGTAAATATTACATTTGGAACCCACCTTCAAACCATATAAACAGCTGGACTCAAGATCCAATCCTTGATGTGTCCCACTAATCACAGCTTGTCGACCTAAGAATGTCCCATTTATTCCTATCCTCTGTTTCCTGTCTGTTCGTTAATCATTAATTTATACAAAAAGCATTATCTCGTATCCCATGTAGCTTGATTTTTTAAAAACTTCTTATATGGGGAACCTTATCAAAAGCATTCTGGAAATCTAATAATATAAACATACAAAAAAAGGGGCAAGTTCAGTGCTTAGCGCTGTTACTTCACAGCGCCAGGGAGTTGCGTTCAAATCCACCCTTGGGTGACTATGTGGAGTTTGCACATTTTCCCTGTGTCTGCATAGGTTTCCTCCCACAATTCAAAGATTAGGTGGATTGGCCATGATAAGTTACCTGTAGTGTCCAGGAGATATGTAGGTTAGGTGGATTAGCCATGGGAAATGCAGGGTAATGGGTGAAATACGGGTTGGTGTGGACTTCGTGGCCAAAATGGCATGCTTCCACGTTGTAGGAATTCTATGGAAAGCAATCCAACTGTTTGACTCTGCTCCATCATTCAATAAGGTCATGGTGGATCTGATTTTAACCTCAACTATACATCCCTGATAATTTGTCATCATATTATTTAAAAATATTTACTTTTGCTATAAAAAAATTTAAAGATTCTGCATCCAATGTCTTGAGGAAAAGAATTCCAAGGACACTCAACCCTCTGACAGAAAGGTTTGTTTTCTCATCTCTATCTTGAATAGGTGACACCTGATTTTTAAACTGAGCCCTAATGATAGATTCTCCTGCAAGAGGAAGCACCTTTTTGACATCCACCTGGTCAATTCCCCTCAGGACCTTATATGTTCCAATTGTTTCAAAGCCACCTCTGATTTTACAAAACTACAGAGGATACAGATCGAACCTATCTAGTCTTACCTCATAAGGCAATTTGCTTATTCCAGGTTTAGTCTAGTAAAACTCTAAATAAATTCCAACATATTAACATCCTTCCATAAGTACGGTGACCAATACTGTACACTACTCCAGCAGCAGCCTTGTCAATGTTCGAGATAATTAAAATATAACCTCTATTCTTGCATTCAGTCCCCCTCACAATAAACATAACACTCTATTAGCTTTCCTGATTATATTCAATACCTGTACACTAACTTCCTGCAATTCATGCACTCGGACTCCCAGATGGAAAGATATAAAAGAGACCTAAGGGGCAACTTTTTCACGCAGAGGGTGAAACGTGTATGGAATGAGCTGCCAGAGGATGTGGTGGAGGCTGGTACAATTGCAACATTTAAGAGGCATGGGATGGGTATATGAATTGGAAGGGTTTGGAGGGGTATGGGCCAGGCGCTGGCAGGTGGGACTAGATTGGGTTGGGATATCTGGTCGGCATAGACAGGTTGGACTGAAGGGTCTGTTTCCATGCTGTACATCTCTATGACAAAGCTCTGCAACCTCTCACTGTTTAGATAATTTTATTCTTTCTGCCAAAATGATGAGAAACTAAGGCTCTGGTCAAGAAAAAAGCATTCAGGTATAGACGGCTAGGACCGAGTGAATCCCTAGAACAGTATAAGGGCAGTAGGAGTATGTTCAAGAGGATAATCAGGAGGGCAAAAAGGAGGCATGAGATAGCTTTGGCAAATAGGGTGAAGGAGAATCTAAAGGGTCTCTACAAATACATCGAGGATATAAGGGTAACTAGAGAGAATGGAGTCCTTAATGATCAAAAAAGCTGCTTATGTGGGGAACTGCAGAGATAGATGAGATACTAAACAATCAGTATTTACTGTGGAGAAAGATATGAGATTAGACAATTTGGAGAAATTAATAGTGCTATGACAGGGGGTAAACCCATCTGCTAATTTAAACCAGCAACTCAGAAAAGATTCACCACGTGCTGTAATCCATTAAATTTCAAGAGGCACAAAGCTATCCCAGAGGTCACTATTTAAAGTAAAAATTAACAACTTTGTTCTTTATGTCCAACAGAGAATATTAAAACTAACATCTATTTCCTTTCTCTTAAACCTATCTTTTACATCCTACTCTACAATACTAGTCTGATTTTTAAAAAAAATCCTGTTTCAAAACCAGTCAGCTTTGCCAAGTTTCCTGTGTAGATTTTCCTCTGTAGCTTCTCTCCAGGTCGGTTTTGATGTTCCTTCCCCAGAGAGGTACCTCTCAGAGAGCACATGAGCTAGCAGTCTTTGTGGCAGTTCCCCCTCTAAGTATTCAAAAATCCGGTTTTATACCCCAAAACATTGGATCATTTAATTGGTTTTAATATCAAAATACTAAATTCTAACTCGATTGGGATTTTGGTATCTTGGGGCATAATATCAACTGATTGGCTGAATTTGAATTTGTTTTGTCTCATTGCAACCTAACTACCTCTACCAGCCTCCACCACATCCTCCAGCAGCTCATTCCATACACGTACCACCCTCTGCATGAAAAGGTTGCCCCTTAGGCCACTTTTATATCTTTCCCCTCTCACCCTAAACTTATGCCCTCTAGTTCTGGACTCCCCAACCCCAGGGTAAAGACTTTGTCTATTTTTCCTATCCATGCCCCTCATAATTTTGTAAACCTCTATAAAGTCACCTCTCAGCCTCCGACGCTCCAGGGAAAACAGCTGCACTCCAAGGTCTCTTTGTTCAGCAACACTCCCTAGGACCTTACCATGAAGTGTATAAGTCCTGCTAAGATTTGCTTTCCCAAAATGCAACACCTCGCATTTATCTGAATTAAACTCCATCTGCCACTTCTCAGCCCATTGGCCCATCTGGTCCAGATCCTGAGGTAACCCTCTTTGTTGTCCACTACACCTCCAAGTTTGGTGTCATCTGCAGAGTTACTAACTGTACCTCTTATACTCGCATCCAAATCATTTACGTAAATGACAAAAAGTAGAGGGCCCAGCACTGATCCTTGTGGCACTCCACTGGTCACAGGCCTCCAGTCTGAAAAACAACCCTCCACCACCACCTTCTGTCTCCAACCTTTGAGCCAGTTCTGTATCCAAATGGCTAGTTCTCCCTGTATTCCATGAGATCTAACCTTGTTTATCAGTCTCCCATGGAGAACCTTGTCAAATACCTTACTGAAGTCCATATAGATCACATCTACTGCTCTGCCCTCATCAATCCTCTTTGTTACTTATTCAAAAAACTCAATCAAGTTTGTGAGACATGATTTCCCAATCACAAAGCCATGTTGACTATCCCTAATCAGTCCTTGCCTTTCCAAATACATGTACATCCTATCCCTCAGTATTTTCTCCAACAACTTGCCCACCACTGAGGTCAGGCTCACTGGTCTATAGTTCCCTGGCTTGTCTATACCGCCCTTCTTAAACAGTGGCTCCACGTTTGCCAACCTCCAGCCTTCCGGCACCTCACCTGTGACGATCAATGATACAAATATCTCAGCAAGAGGCCCAGCAATCACTTCTCTCGCTTCCCACAGAGTTCTTGGGTACACCTGATCAGGTCCTGGGGATTTATCCACTTTTAACCGTTTCAAGACATCCAGCACTTCCTCCTTTGTAATCTGTATATTTTGTAAGCTGTTACCATCTATTTCCTTACAGTCTATATCTTCCATTTCCTTTTTGCACAGTAAATACTGACGCAAAATACTCACTTAGTGTCTCCCCCATTTTCTGTGGCTCCAAGGCCGCCTTGCTGATCTTTGAGGGGCCCCATTCTCTCCCTAGTTACCCTTTTGTCCTTAATGTATTTGTAAAAACCCTTTGGATTCTCCTTAATTCTATTTGCCAAAGCTATCTCATGTCCTCATTTTGCCCTCCTGATTTCCCTCTTAAGTATACTCCTACTTTCTTTATACTTTTCTAAGGATTCACTCGATCTATCCTGTCTATACCTGACATATGCTTCCTTGTTTTTCTTAACTAAACCCTCAATTTCTTTAGTCATCCAGCATTCCCTATACCTACCAGCCTTCCCTTTCACCCTGACAGGAATATACTTTCTCTAGATTCTTGATATCTCATTTCTGAAGGCTTCCCATTTTCCAGCCGTCACTTTACTTGCGAACATCTGCTTCCAATCAGCTTTCAAAAGTTCGTGCCTAATACCATCAAAATTGGCCTTTCTCCAATTTAGAACTTCAACTTTTAGATCTGGCCTATCCTTTTCCATCACTATTTTAAAACAAATAGAATTATGGTCGCTGGTCCCAAAGTGCTCCCCCACTGACACCTCAGTTACCTGCCCTGCCTTATTTCCCAAGAGTAGGTCAAGCTTTGCACCTTCTCTAGTAGGTACATCCACATACTGAATCAGAAAATTGTCTTGTACACACTTAAGAAATTCCTCTCCATCTAAACCTTTAACACTATGGCAGTCCCAGTCGATGTTTGGAAAGTTAAAAATCCCCTTCCATAACTGCCCTATTATTCTTACAGATAGCTGAGATCTCCTTACAAGTTTATTTCTCAATTTCCCTCTGACTATAGTGATATCTTGAAAAGTGAGCATATTAGAGAGGAGGAGATGCTGGATGTCTTAACAGGCATAAAGCTGGTTAAACCTCTGGGACCTGATCAAATACTCCAGAAGTTTGTGGGAAGCTATTGCTGACCCCTTACTGAGATAGTTCTATCATTGATAGCCACACATGAGGTGCTGGAAGACTGGACCTTAGCTAATGTGGTACCATTATTTAAGAAAGATGGTAAGAAAAAAACAGAGAACTAAACACCGTTGAGCCTGATGTCAGTGGTGGATAAGTTGTTGAAGGGGATTATCAGGGATTGGATCTATGTGTATTTGGAAAGGCAAGAATTGATTAGGGATAGTCAACATGGCTTTTTGCATGGGATATCACATCTCACTAACTTGACTGAGTTTTTTGAAGAAGTGATGAATAAGATTGATGAAGGCAGAGCACTGGATGTTGTCTATATGGACTCCAGCAAGGCTTTTGACAAAGTCCTGCATGATAGATTGGTTAGCAATGGTAGATCACTTGAATACAGGGACAGCTAGTCATTTGGATACAAATTAGCTGAAAGGTAGGAGACAGAGTAGTGGTGGTGGAGGGTTTCTTCTCAGACTGGAGGCCTATGACTGGCAGTGTGCCACAAGGAATGGTGCTGGGTCCACTGCTTTTTGTAATTTATATAAATGATTTGGATTAAATAAAGGACGTATGGTTAGTAAGTTTGCAATTGACACCAAAATTGGTGGTGTAGTGGACAGCGAAGAGGGTTAGATCAGAGTACAATGGGACCTTAATCAGCTGAGCCAATGGGCCAAGATGTGACTGATGGAATTTAGTTTAGATAAATGTGAGGTACTGCATTTTGCTAAGGCAAATCAGGGCAGGACTTATACGCTTGATGGTAAGGACCTAGGGAGAGTTGCCAATCAAAGAGACCTTGGGGTGCAAGTTCATACATATTTGAAAGTGGAGTCACAAGTAGACAGGTTAGTAAAGAAGGCAAGTGGATCAAATTGGTAAGTGCATCAAATATAAGAGTCAGGAGGTTATGTTGCGACTGTACAGGACATTGATAGGCCACTTTTGAAAAACTGTATTCAATTTTGGTCTCCACAATATAGGGAAAGTTGAAAGCATGCAGAAAAGATTTACAAGGATGTTGCCAGGGTTGGAGTATTTGAGATATAGGGAGAGGCTGAATAGGCTAGTGTTATTTTCCCTGTGGTCTCGAAGGCAGAGGGTTGAAATTATAGAGGTTTATAAAATCATGACGGGCTTGGATAGGGTCTTTTCCCCAGGTTAGGGGGTAGTCCAAAACCAGAGGGCATAGGTTTAAGATGAGAGAGGAAAGATTTACAAGGGATCTAAGGTGCACCTTTCCCATGCAGAGGGTGGTCTGTGGATGGAATGAGCTGCCAGACGAGTTTGTGGAGGCTAGTACAATTATGACATTTAAAAGGCATCTGGATGGGTATATGAATAGGAAGGGTTTAGAGGGATATGGGCCAAATGCTGGCAAATGAGACTAGATTAAGTTGGCATATCTGGTCGGTATGGACAAGTTAGACCAAAGGTTTGTTCTGTGCTGTACATCTCTATGACTCTTAAGTTTCTCAAACACAACTTCCCATTTGTAAATATTCTGACTTTGCCCATTAGATCATTATTAACCAGGTGTTTACTAATCCAATCCTTTATAATAAATTCCAGAATTTTCCCTCCAATGATGTAAGGCTAATAGGTCTGTAGTTCCTGTTTTCTCTCTCACTACCTTTAATAGTAGTGTGAAATTTGCTATCTTCCAATCTTCTCGATTATCCAAAATCTGTAGAATTGTTGAAGATAATCACTAATCGATTGACTATCACCATTCCTTTCAACACCTTGAGATATAGACCAATAGGTCCTGGGGATTCATTAATCTTCAGGCCCATTAATTTCTCCACCATATTTGTTTTACTCGTGTTATTATCATTCAACTCTTAGCCACCTGGTCTGCTCATATTTATGCTTTGAATTCCATGTAGTGACTGATACGCTAACAGATTGCCTGTCCTCTCACTTCAGTTCACTAGGATCACATGTAGGTTTAAAACAAAAAAATCTGCTTCAATGTAGGTAAAATTGGACTTTCTGTGAGTGGGAAGAAAAGCAAATTTATTTCTTTTTGATTGCTGGAAATCTAATCCTAATTTTGCTGGCTTGGAGTATGAGGATTGTATAATGCTACTGTTTCAGAACTGAAATACTCTACACCCTTTCCACATCCATTCACATGTTTCATATCCGAAATAACTAGTTGAATTTGATTCAGAATGTGATATCTAACTATTAGATAGTTGTTCATTTTAAATAGCTGAGATGCTTTGCATCGCTTAGAAATTCTGGTCTGTAATTTTATTTTAATGTGCAATTTAAGAATTTGAGTTCACGCGTATTGTTATTGATCAGTTCTGCAAAACATGTTTTTGTTGGGTTGCTTGTGCAAATTAGGTTCAAGAGGTAATCCAGAACATTTGAACTTTAAAGCATAAGCATGTGTTCTAAGCAGAACTTGTTAATGGTGTAATTCATAATACATCTTTAAAGTGACTTGCCAGGTAAATCAATGCTTTCCAAACATTTTCATACTATTGAGGCTTGTAAATTGTCACAGGGAGAGGCAAAGAACTATGGGAGAAAGGGATGGGTGTTTGACAATTGCTACCATGGAACTTGCAAAACCGAAATTTCAGCTCCCAAAACCTACTTTGGGAAGCTCTGAATTAATGAACCAAATGGTGAGGCATAATTGAGCTTTCAGATTAGGGAGGTCCAAATTTGCAAATGGGTTAATCTCAGTTCTACCATTGTAGGAAGAAGCTAAGTATTTTCTCACACAGAAACATGGATTGTAGTGGTTCAAGAAGGCAGCTCACCACTACTTTCTCAATGGCAACTAGGGACAGGCATAAATCCTGGCCAGCCAGTGATGCCCATATCCCAGGAGTGTATAAAACAAAGAACTTACCTTTTTTTTTCTCATTGACAGATTACAAGCAATTGCAGATTTTTAAATGTTTTCTAATCAACTTGTTCAGAGAATGTTATTACACACTTCTGGAACAATTGGAACTTGAATCCATGCCTCCTGACTCATAGGTAGGGTCCCTACCACAGTTCCAGAAGAGGCCAACTTGCCCATTATTATCTTGCAATGTTTAGAAGAAAAATAAGGAGTTTGTTAAAACCAAGAATTTGAATGGATGAAGCATGGCAACATTAGTTAGATCATAATAGCCACTGGTTGGATTTGAATGGATTAAAATTTCCAACTACCCGTTTCAATGGTTTTGAGAGGTTAAAAATACTGACTCAGCTCTTCCACATCGGGAATGGAGTTTGCACATCTCATCCGACTAGCTGTATCACTGGGAATGACAAATCAGCAAGCAGTCTATGTGTTTATCTTGGTTGGAGTTTGACATAGGGAAGGGGAATCTAATGCAAGGAAAATAATTCAACAAAGTGGTGAATTAATAGAAAATGAAACTGATGATGCAATAACAGGAAGACTGAAGCAAAAGTTGCAATACATTAATGAATGAAAAGACAAAGTAAAAGAATAGAACATTAAGCCAATCAGCACAATATAGTGTTAACAATCAAAGTTCTTTCCAGTGGCTATCAGAGGACAAAAGTCCTAAAGTGATGTCTCTGAATAAGATTTAGTGTGATAAACATGAATTAATAGATGATCGGGCAAAGGTAGTGGAAGATATTAAAGTCCATGACTCATACAAATGTTGTTATTAGCATGTGGCAACATGGAGCGTGTGGTATTGTGCTACACGTTGGAGCTCCAACAAGACGGTGAGGGCTGTTTCTCATCTGATCCTGGTGACAGGGTAAATGCCAAATTTGATAAGGAGGCTAGACACGTCCAAGCAATATGACCAATAGTCATGCCTTTTAATAGCTGCCACAGAAACATATTTACAAAATTCTGTGTGACTGTGGAGGTTTGTAGTGGGAAAACATAGAACATACAGTAAAGGAGCAGCCCACTTGGTCCAACTGGTCCCTGCAGGGGTTTGCACTTCACATAAGCCTCCTCCCCCAACTCTTCATCTAAACCTACAAGTAAAACATTCTATTTCTTTCTTCACCATGCATTCATCTTTTTTTCATGTGACTTGAGCCTTGCTAGTAAACATGGTATTTGTTTCTCATCTCTAATTACCCTAGAGAATGTTGGTGAGCTGCATTCTCGAACTGCTGTTGTGCTGTTTAGAGGGAGTTTCAGCATTTTGCCCTAATGACAATTAAGAAAGTCAGGATGGTGTAATGGCTTTGAGGGGAACTTGCAGCTGGTAGTACTCCCAAGGCACTTGCTGCCATTGTCCTTCCAGGAGTGTTCTACAGGCAACCAACCTGTCAGTGGGCAACCGAGAAGCAGATATACAGATAATTCACTACAGTATGGAGACAGGTCCTTTGGCCAACCAAAATGTCCACTCACACTAACCCCACTTCCCTGCACTTGGCCCATATCAATCTAAGGTAAAAACAATGACTGCAGATGCTGGGCTTTTGCCCGAAACGTCGATTTCGCTGCTCCTTGGATGCTGCCTGAACTGCTGTGCTCTTCCAGCACCGCTAATCCAGAACCATATTCATCTAAACCTTTCCTATTCATGTATTTGTCCAAGTGTCTTTTAAGTATTGTTAATGTACCCACCTCAACCACTTCTGCTAACAGCTCCATCCATATGTGTACTACCCTCTGTGTAAAAACATTGCCCTTTAGGTTCCCTTTTATTCTTTCCCCTCTAACCTTAAATTGAGGCTTTCTAGTCCTTGATTCCCCAACCCTACGAAAAAGACTGAGTGCATTCATCTTATGCATGCTTTTCATGATCTTGTACACTTCTTTAACATTCCCCCCTCAGTCTCCTACGCTCTAAAGAAAAATGTCCTAGCTTGTCCAACCTCTCCCTATAACACAGAACCTTGAGTCTTGGCAACACCCTTGTAAATTTCTTTGGCACTCTTTCCAGTTTAATGACATCCCTCCAGTAGCAAGGTGACCAAAACTGAACACAATACTCCAAGTGTGGCCTCACCAACGTCCTGAACAACTTCAATATAATTTCCCAACTTCTGTACTCAATGCCCTGACTGATGAAGACAAAGTATGTCAAAAACCTTTTTCACTGCCCTGTCACCCTGTGAATCCCCATTCAAAAAAACCATGCTCCTGAACTCCAAGATCCCTATGTTCCACTAAATTCCTCACGGGTCTACCATTCACTATGAAACCCCTACCTTGATTTGACTTTCTAAAATGCAAGACCTCACACTCACCTATACTAAATTCCATTTGCTATTCCTCGGCCCACTTCCCCAGCTGATCAAGGTCCTGCTGCAATTTCTGATAACCTTCCTCATGCCTTGTACATTCTCATCCAAATCATTGATCTAGGTGACAAACAGCAAGGTAGGGAAAATAATGATAGGGGATTTTAACCACCATAATATGAATTGGGATAATCATAGAATGAAGGTTTTAGAGGGGCAAATTCCTTGAAATATGTTCAGGAGAGCTTTTCATGATAACGCGTAAATAATCTTACAAAGATCAGCACAGGGCTGGACTTAGTTTTGAAGAATGAAGCTGGATAAATGTCCGGGATGACAGTGGAGGAGTATTTTACTGACAGCAGCCACAACACTGTACGTTTTACGTTTGTTATGATAAAAGAGAAAGATGGTCTGCAAAAAAAGGGTTTGGATTGGGGTAAGGAATATTTTATTAAAATAATGTAGGGGCTAGCCAAAATAGGCTGAGAATAGCTACTCGGGGGTAAATCTACAGCAGAACAGTTGGAGGCATTCAAAAATGTACTGTGGTGGCGGGGGGGGAGCCACAGGCCCAACATGTTCCTTTTAGGGTGAAATGTAGGAGCAAGAAACCCAGAGAACCATGGACCTCTAGGAATATTCAGGACTGAATAAAAATGAAAAGAGAGGGATATAACAGGTACAAAGGTAGCAAAAACAATAGAGGCCGTGGAAGAGTACAGAAAGTGCAGGACAGACTCAAGAAAGCAATTAGTAGAGTAAAGAAATGGCATGAGAAAATACTGGTAGGCAAGATTAGGGAGAATCCCAAAATATCCTACAAGTCTATCAAGGGGAAGGGAATAACCCCAGAAAGAATAGGGTCAATAAGGGACATGGGGCTGATCTATACATGAAGATAGAGGACCTTGGTAGAGTGTTAAATAAATATTTTACGTCTGTCTTTATTCTGGAGAAGGAGGACTCGTACAGAAATCAGAAAGATGGACTTTCTGATGGCCTTTAAAAAATTATTTGGGTAAGCACCTGAAGCATCATATCATTCAAGCTTATAGGCTAGAGTGGGAAAATGGGAGTAGCGTAAGTAGTAGTAAATATTTGGTGGTAAAGGCTTGACGTGGTGTAGGGGGTCTTTTCTATACTGTATGACTCTCTGACTCTATGGTAGATGTCATGGGGCTGGAGGATATTGCCAAAGGAGATTGAGTCAGTGCATCTTGTTTTATATAAACATGCTGTCACTATGCACTGATTGTGGACACAGTGACTATTGACGATGGTGGATGGGTGCCAATCACCTGGGCTGCTTTGTCCTTGATGGTGTTGAGAATCTGAAGTATTGTTAAATCACACTCATTGTTGAAACAAGTGGGAGGTATTCCAGCACAAGGTGAAGAACAGAATGTGTGGAGTCAAGAAGTGAGTTATCCACTGCAGAATTTTCAACTTCACCTCTGCCATTGCTATCACATAGCTTTCTCTTAAGTACATTTATTTATCTCACTTCGTTCATGTGGTAGAGAGTTACACATTCTAAACAATAACCACTCTGTGGGTGGTCTCACCATATCTCTTTAGACAATAGACAATAGATACAGGAGTAGGCCATTCTTATTTTTAAGCTGTGTCCTCTGGTTCGGCACTCACCCATCAGTGGAAACATGTTTCCTGCCGCCAGAGTGTCCAAACCTTTCATAATCTCATATGTCTCAATTAGATCCCCTCTCAGTCTTCTAAACTCAAGGGTATACAAGCCCAGTTGCTCCAGTCTTTCAGTGTAAGGTAATCCCACCATTCCAGGAATTGACCTCGTGAACCTACGCTGCACTCCCTCAATAGCCAGAATGTCTTTTCTCAAATTTGGAGACCAGAACTGCACACAGTACTCCAGGTGTGGTCTCACCAGGGCCCTGTACAGCTGCAGAAGAACGTCTTTGCTTCTATACTCAATCTTGTTATGAAGGCCAGCATGCTATTAGCCTTCTTCACTACCTGCTGTACCTGCATGCTTACCTTCATGACTGGTGTACAAGAACACCCAGATCTCTCTGTACTGCCCATTTACCTAAATTGATTCCATTTAGGTAGTAATCTGCCTTCCTGTTCTTGCCACCAAAGTGAATAACCATACATTTATCCACATTAAACTGCATCTGACCACTCACCTAACTTGTCCAGGTCACCCTATAATCTCCTAACATCCTCATCACATTTCACCCTGCCACCCAGCTTAGTATCATCAGCAAATTTGCTAATGTTTTTGCTAATACCAACTTTAGGTTTAATATGACCCCTCTTTTCAATTTAATGCTGCTAGAAATTAACACCAGTGATTTGGGGTTAATAAGGCCTTTCTAAATGGTCAGCAGCAGTACTTTTAATATTTTGTGTATCAGTTCCACAGGATTTTAACCCAGTATTTGACCAAATGTGGCATAAAAGACCCCAAGCAAAATTGAAGTTTCTGAAAATTCAGATTTTTACAGATTTTTGTCAGACTTAGGTCAAAGAAAGATAGTTGTGACTTTTGGAGACCAATTATCTCTGACCCAGGACATTGCAGCATTTGTTTCTTGTGGTAATTTCATATGCCCAATCATCCTCAGTTCCTTCATGTGTGATCTTCCATCCAGCTTGGTCAGAAATTGGAATGTTCACCAATGATTGCATAGTGTTCAGTACCATTTGCAACTCACCAGGTCCTTTCAGACCAAGTATGATGCAACAAACCATAAACAAAATTGAAACTTGAACCATAAGTGTCAAATTACATTCATATTCATAAGTTCCTGACATGAACATCTTTAACAAGAAAGAATCTAACCATTTCCCCTTGATGTTTAACAGCATTATGGTTTCTGAATCTTGCACAATGAACATCCTGTGGCCAACTTAAATGGATGAGCCATCAAAATAATGTAGCTACAAAGAGGGATTTAAGGTTGGAAATTCTGTGGCAAGGATAATGAATCTTTGGATATTTAAGTTCAGTGATTGTATATGCTCAAGACAGAGATCAATAAATTTCTAGATACTAATGACATCAAAGAATATGGGTTAATGTGGGAAATTGCATTAAGGTAGATAAACAACCTGATCTAGAATGTCAGAACAGGCTTAAGGGGTCAAATGGCTTATTCCTGTTACTATGCTTCTGTGCACCATCCAGAATGAAATTGCGCATTTAGTTGGCACCCATTCACCATTTGAACTTTCACTCTGTCTCCCATGAACACACAGAAGTAATATTGTAAATTATTTGCAAGATGCATTGCACCAATTCATCCTTTAACAGCACCTTCCAAACCTTCCAAATCTTGACATCTGTCACCTAAAGGAACAAAGGGAACAGACACATGGAAATGCCACCACCTGCAAGAGACACCCCCCCCCCACAGACTGTACACCATCTTGATGTGGAATGATATCCCCATTTCTTCACTGTCACAGGGTTAAAATCATGAAACCACCATTCCAACACACATGGACTGCAACAGCTCCACGTATAAGACTCTGGTGCGGCCGCATCTGGAGTATTGTGTGCAGTTTTGGTTGCCATACTATAGGAAGGATGTGGATGCACTGGAGCGGGTGCAGAGGAGGTTTACCAGGATGTTGCCTGGTATGGTAGGAAGATCGTATGAGGAAAGGCTGAGGCACTTGGGGCTGTTTTCATTGGAGAAAAGAAGGTTTAGGAGTGACTTGATAGAGGTGTACAAGATGATTAGGGTTTAGATAGGGTTGACCATGAGAACCTTTTTCCACGTATGGAGTCAGCTATTACGAGAGGACATAGCTTTAAATTAAGGGGTGGTAGGTATAGGACAGATGTTAGGGGTAGATTCTTTACTCAGCGAGTCGTGAGTTCATGGAATGCCCTGCCAGTAGCAGTGGTGGACTCTCCCTCTTTATGGGCATTTAAACGGGCATTGGATAGGCATATGGAGGATAGTGGGCTAGTGTAGGTTAGGTGGGCTTGGATCGGCGCAACATCGAGGGCCAAAGGGCCTGTACTGCGCTGTATTTTTCTATGTTCTATGTATTGGATCACCATCATCAGCAAGTCTGCAGGGCAACTAAGGATAAACAACAAATGGCCTTGCCAGTGATGCTCGCATTAGATGATAGCATTAACTTGTTTTGAAATTCAATGCATTTCGTTAAATATTGTGCCAATTCTGAAAATCTGAGCATATTTTAAAAATTATTTAACTCACAAGGGTTGAGAATATCACTTTTTTTAAATGATCATGGTTTGCATAACACATGCAATCAGATATATTTATTCAATTATCAATTCCTAAACAGGCTCATAGAGCTGAAGCCAAAGTGTGGTTGGTGAGATGAATCAACTCAAAGAAGTCTGTAAATCACACAGCTAGCAATTGCATGAGTATGTAACAAGTAGTTTTCTTCATTAAGGTTTTGAGTTTGTGATTACTTTTGGATAAAATTAATTTAATGCAATATTTAGGTTTGGGGTTGGATCAAATTTGAAATTTAGGTAACATTCACCATTATGATTAGAATCGTGTATTAGAATTAAATTCAACACTTGTTACAATCCTAATAGGGTTTGATCATTTTTGACAAATGACTAAAGAACATTGGTCATTAGAATAAAGACTTACATGTTACTTTAGCACAGCAGTAGCTCCTCGGTTTCACTACAACTCAAACTGCAGCCACCCATTTTTATGTGAAAATGCCATTCCACGTTATTAGGTTTCTGTTTGATGTACTCCCCTGTAGCACACTGGCATGTCTTTAAACTGAGATTTTTACTGTAATTTCCTGCTTTATTTGGAGTTAGTGGTATAATTCAAAGCATAACCATCTTCTAATGTTCAGTATTCATGACATGGTAGCTCAAGGTTTTAAATTATATTTTGGGTTAGGGCAATTTTATTTGGTAAGAAAGCTTTGTTTTATTGAAGTTTTTATTTTGTTGGAATAGATTCCTTAGTGTAATAAATTTGATGAAGGGTAGATGTTTGCTGTGAGATTATCAGGCTGATGAAGCATAACTTATTAACTTGATGCTTCAAAATATATGGATCATATGCAAAGGGGCTGAAACTAGTCATATTTGTACATGATTATTTCAACAGTAATGTAGAGGTTTCATTTGAAGGTATTGATCGAATGCTTACCAGAAATTATTGTATAACATTAATTGTGTTCAAAAGCATTAAAGTCTCATGAGAAAAAAAAACAACATATAAGGATAAAATAACTTTTCATCTATGGTTCTGTAGTGATCAACCAAATATGTGTTGAAATATTCTCCCCAATGTTAAAGATTTTTTGCCTATGAAGTTCTGCAATTTATCTTGAAGTGCTAGGGTTCCGGCTGTGTAGAAACTAGAAATTAACAAATGTACATATGGTGTGGGTATGCTTTGAAGGACTATGAAAATGACTCCAGTGAAAAATGCAAACTTATCAGGATTGAATACTATAGATTATAGAGTTTTTAAACAATTAGAACAGTCATTATCAGGGATAATGAAGAAATTCTAAAGTTCTCAGTACTTTAGTCCACATTTTCAGGACATGGAAAGATCATTTTGTTTTGCATATACTCCGCAATCACCTGATGAAGGAGCATCGCTCCGAAAGCTGGTGTGCTTCCAATTAAACCTGTTGGACTATAACCTGGTGTTGTGTGATTTTTAACTTTGTACACCCCAGTCCAACACCGGCATCTCCGAATCATGCATATAATCAGGAATGGTAGATTAGGGTTGTTCATTTTGCTGACATATTTGTAGAGCAGTCTAACAACACTAAACCTTTCTATGTTATTTAAGCAATGTAGAATCAAGAAATGCATGAATATTGTTTTCTCTTGCCCTGACCAGACTTGAGTCCTTTTAATTTTTTTGCTCTTCTGCCTCTGATAGATTACAAGCATTATGGATTTGATCTTTGCTTCATGAGCCAGTAAAATCACCTGTATCTAAATTGCGAATGTGTCTATGCCAAGCAGCTGCCTATAAAATAGGGTGCAAAGCATTGCAGGATAGGTTTTCCCTGTTGTATTTTTCCAAGTGCATAGCTATTACAGAGTACTCTGTGGAAATGAATGCTCAATTTATGAAATACTTTGCAATTATTTGCATAGCTTCAACTCTTTTTAACACTCAGGTATGTAAGTATGAAATTACAATATTGGAGGAGATCATGAATTTATGTAGTGAAATATTTACAGACACTTTCTATTGCAGCATTATATTGAAAGAAAGTTAAGAATCTGTGCAACAGTGGCAAAATATCTTCTGTTTCCAGAGATTTTACATGACAAGTACCCAATGCGGAAGCCACCATACCTGATGCAGGCCCTTCTGACAGAAATGTCAGAGGATTTGTTATTCTGGGAATGTCTCGTCTTGCAACTTGTCACAGCTAGTAAAGGAATTATTAACAGCTGAAGCCTGGCTGCATGTTGTGTTCTTATGTTTACTCAGGAAAGCAATACATGGTGCATTTTAGCAATGCAAAATTTTAGTGCAATCAGAAGTAGGTTTTAATTTGTAAAATAGAGTGTCAGTAGCTTTGTTTTGCATTATTATGGAGATAATGGACCAACGAAGCTCACTCAGAAATCTATAATATTTATAGTAATCCTAACTTATTCTTTTCTTATCTGTAGCACATACATCTGATTGTCTATACTCATACATGAGAAGATAAGAGATACAGTAGCTTTTGACTGATAACAAGTAATATTTTACAGCTACTTTATGGGAAAAATATCTACTAAAATATTATTAATGCCTACTGAGCTACTGAGTATGAAATGACTACTCAGCAGATTGTGTTTGTGGCAGCTATTGTTCGAACAATCCAAAACATGCTTATATATTGCTGGGCTGTTACCAATATTGAAGTTTGAACTAGCATGCGGGAAGATATGTAAGCTGGTGCTCAAAAAGACAGAAGAGAAAAAGTTATTGGAAACAGTTAACAGCAACTGATTTACGTCTGCTATGAGGCACACTGGATGTTGCGCTGTCTAAGCTAGTGGATGGTTGCAGTGACATTATGAATAATATGATTGTGCCTCTTCACATAGGCTGACTGTGCTGCTATTGGGCCAGTAGAAACTGTGCTTCAGAGAGCCAGGAGAATGACTCCTCTCTGGAGATGGATCACTTACAGGCCCCTTGGATCCTCTTGCAGGAGCAATGAGGAGTGCAGCTCAAAATACTGCAGGTAAATAAGAAAAACCTTGACAAAATAATGTAAGATTACCATGGCCAGTTTTTCAGTTGTGGTCTAACTAGAAAGGGCTAATGAAGTTAATCAAATATAAATCATCATTAATCTTAATTGTGTTTCTGAACATTCCTAACATTTTTAAACTTGTGTGTGCTATTTATTTATCAAAGAAAATCCATTTCTGGAATCAACATATTGCAAACAATCTGTTTAAATAAGAGGAATTGAAATTAGAGTCGACTCCAAAATCATGAATCATTCCCTTTATAGGCACTACATGCAAGAAACAGCAGTTTTTACTGCAGTCAAAATTCAGATAAACTGTATCTGTGTAATAAACCAAAAACAAAAGACAGAAATGAAAGTTCAGATACCCAATAATTGTATAAGCACTTCCTGTTTATAATTAATGGTGATGGGGATTATGATAATTAAATGAATCGTTAAAGTGCTTTAAATAAATAAGAAAACACCACATTGGATTATCATGTAAACATGTTATATTCTATCCTTTATGCTAATCCAAATATTATCTTGATCTTACAGAAAGAAGCGCTGCAGCTTGGCTGTCTATGAAGTCTAAAATTCAAACAAGATTTTTGTAAAGAATCACAAATATAATATAAACTATTTTGTATTTATGTAAATTATTTATGCCCAATCTCGCTGTGTAAATTATTTGCCAACCAATGTATTCCTGTAAATGTATTGTATACAATTGATTGTAAGTGAATTTTAATGTATTTTTTGTACAAACAACAAATTAAGCTTGAATAAAATGGAAAAATGTATTGTCTGAAAGTTAATCAATTCCATGATATTTTGGAGTATGGAAACTGAAATAGATATGTCTACTGTTTCCTTATGCCAGTGGGTTATGATTCGTGGAATACAATTGTATCTTTAATCTACTGGCATTTTTTCCTATTGTTATGTGACCTCAACCTCTGCTGCCTTTGTGTGTAATCTGTGGTAGCTAATCCTCACACAACATGGAGCACGGCATCAGTTTGGAGCAGCTAGAAATGTGTAGAATTTCATTGCTCTAAGATTCAACTACTGAAAGAAAGAAGTTAAAAAGAAGTCTGTAACTTTGAATTACTGGGTGTGTCAAAATTGATGGGCATTTTCCATTCCTTGTTGCGGTGAAAATGAAAGGAGGTATGAGAGACTTAATTGAAATTTCTTCCACTTTCAGTGAAAAAAACTATAAAATACGTACAGAATTAGAAAACCGGAGCCATATAAGAATTACGAACCCCCTGTTCAGAGTGCTCGGGTAAGATTATTGCTAGTTTGATTAGATTAGATTACTTACAGTATGGAAACAGGCCCTTCGGCCCAACAAGTCCACACCGACCCGCCACTCACCCAGACCCATTCCCCTACTCCTAACACTACGGGGAATTTAGCATGGCCAATTCACCTAACCTGCACATTTTTGGACTGTGGGAGGAAACTAGACCACCCAGAGGAAATCCACACAGACACAGGGAGAATGTGCAAACTCCACATAGTCAGTCGCCTGAGGCAGGAATTGAACCCCGGTCTCTGGCGCTGTGAGGCAGCAGTGCTAACCACTGTGCCACCGTGCTGCCCTGAATTGTGTCCTGATTCTCACTAAAGGGAAGAACAGTGAGACTTCAGAAATTTTGAAAGCTTTGAAGACCCTAGATTGGTTCACATGATATAAGTTACATTTGTTCAACAGTGAAGCTCAAGGGATTAATATATGATTGTACTGAAATGTTTTAGCTATATTCTGAGAGATTGAACAATTGAAGATGATCTCATCTGAGATTGGATTATTTTAAGCATTAGAGCTCCTGATGGGAGATTACACCCGCTGAGAAAAGTGAAATTTAGCATCAAGAAAGCTAATAACACGTGTAGAAGTTCTGAGGTTGTCAATCTTCAGCTACAGCATATTAATTGAGAGAACAGTTACAGCTTTGCATCATGCTGAGACACGTTCCAGGCCAAATGAGAAGAATGGACTGCAAAAGAAACAGAGATATTTGCAGCAGAGCCAGCAGTAAGCTCAATGACAGAGGATATAGCATCATAGAATCCCTACAGTATGGAAACAGGCCCTTCAGCCCAACAAGTCCACACTGACCCACTGAAGAGTAACCCACTCAGACCCATTCCCCTACCTTATTATCCTATATTTACCCTGACTAATGCACCTAGCCCACACATTCTAAAACACCATGGGCATTTTAGCATGGCCAATTCACCCAACCTGCACGTCTTTGGGTTGTGGGAGGAAACCGGAGCACCCAGAGGAAACTCATACAGATACTGGGAGAATGTGCAAACTGAGGCTGGAATTGAACCCGGCTCCCTGGTGCTGTGAGGCAGCAGTGCTAACCACTGAGTCACTGGGCCACCCATGGCACCTTGTGGGAAGAGATGTCTGCAGCTGGCACCTGGCTCCACTAAGCTCTCATGTGGGGATGATGATCCAACCCCAATCCTTCTTGTCATTCTAATCAATGGACTTACTAATATCAAATTGTGAAGGATTAACTACAAAGTTGTCAGCAGAAGTGGCATACACTTGAGTAACAAGGAGAAATTTATTAAATAATAGGAAGATGACAGATTATATTATCTTAAAACTGGTTAACTATGATACAATTGATAAGAGACTAAGTGTTACCAGGCTAAACTAAGATACATGGTTGTTAACAGCAGAGGTAAGACTAACGGACAGCAATAAACTTTAGAAGTGACTAGCTTTCTCCCAGAAAGAGTCACTTGTATCTATGGGCCGTAAAAAGCTTCAGGGTTGACCCTTTCAGGCTCATTGCTCGATATAACAAAGAACACAATATAAATATTGTGGAGGACATCACTCAAAAGAAACGGAAGCAATAATAATCTGCCTTCCTATTTTTGCTACCAAACTGGATAATCTCACATTTATCCACATTATATTGCATCTGGCATGTATTCATCCACTCACTCAGTCCAAACAACACTGCCACATCTCTACGCAACACATCCTTCCACCCAGCTTTGAGCGTGCAAATGTACAGCCTTCAAGAGCAGGATAGCAGCTAGGTGCCATAAAAGCAATACCCTTCTATGGCTAATTATCCTTCGCTTCCATACAGCTGCAACTTTACCAGTGCCAGTGGAGTCACTGGGTACACCATTCAACCTACAGGCCAACTAATGATTACCTACAATGTAGAAAGAGGCCCTTCAGCCCAACAAGTCCACACCAACCCACCGAAGAGTAATCCACCCAGACCCATTTCCCTCTGACTAATGCACCTAACACCATGGGTCATTTACCATGGCCAATTCACCTGCCCTGCACATCTTTGGAATGTGGGAGGAAACCAGAGCACCCGGAGAAAACCCACAGAGACATGGGGAGAATGTGCAAACTCCACACAGACAGTCGCCCGAGGCTGGAATTGAACCTGGGACCCTGGTGCTGTGAGGCAGCAGTGCTAACCACTGAGCCACTGTGCCACCCCATGTGCGGCCTAATACTCAAATTAATGACCAACAAAGGGCCTTCTATGCTGGCAGTGGTATTTTACTAGAGTTGGAGCAGGTATTCAGTCTGCCACGTTAAATGTGGTGAAGTTTTGGCTTGGAAGGTGTCTGCCTTAATTGCAACCATTGGTGTCTATCAGAGACATTCTCCCACTCTGTCTCAGGGTGTGAACCCTTTCCCTTTGACTCTGCATCCCAAAGATCTTGTCAATCTCTGCCTCAACCCTTTAGACCCCATGCCCGTATATTCCAGCCTGGCCCACAGGCAAGACCCATGTTGCGCTTCTCTGAGAGATAACAATATATACATAGACAAAGATACTTAGAACTCTATAAAACTCAATTAATTTATTAAGTACTTAGATGAATAACACTTGCTTTAAATTTCATTCATTGTCTTTGACTACCCTGAGTTCTGTAAATAACACCAGACATTAATACCCAGGAGAGTTGGCAGCAAGCAGATGGGAACCCATCTTGATATCTTCACCATGCCTCCTGACATAGGGGACCTCCTACAGAGTTATTCTTCAAAGTCCTGCCAAAAATCAAGGATTTTCCTGGGACGCTTTATACACAGGCCTCTATGCCAAATGTACACCTTATTTGAAATTATCTGTGCACGTGACCAATCCCGAATGTTCCGTCCTTATTTGGGAGAGTTACAGCAGTTACAATGAGCTCTTAGCAGACGTGAATGATTCAGTGCTAGCTCCACAGCCCATTGTAAAGTCTCTTATCAGTTCTTGTTATCGTCAGCCTTATCCAACACCTATTTTCATCTCACAGTCTGAATTCCACTGCTGCACAGTCCACTCCCCACTGGGCTGCCTGCACAAGACACCTGCTATCAAGTAGAATCATAGAATCTCTAAGTACGGGAGGAGGCCATTTGGCCCATTGGGTCTGTACCAACCCTCTGAAGAACATCCCATCCATACCCAGCTCCCCCACCCTCTGCCCGTAACCCCACATGCCTAACCCACCTAGCCTGAACACTACAGGGTAATCACTACAGTAGTCAACCCACTTAATCTGCACATCTTCAGACTGTGGGAGGAAACCACCTCACCGGGCAGAAACCCACATAGTCACCAGAGGCTGGAACTGAACCCATGTTCCTGGTGCTCTGAGGCATCAGTGTTAACCACTGAGCCATTGTGTTGCATCACTTGATTACTCAGATTCTCTCAGAGACAGAGGATTCTCATTGGCAGCCTACCAATGCCCCAGAGCTGATAGAAAGCTGTGGGGTGAACCAGCCAAATGGAGGCACAATCAGCCCCTGACATTTATACTGGAAGAACATTTATTCCATGCTCAGCAGAAGATTCAGCCTAGGAGCATAATTTGAAACTGGAATTTACTTATTGGTTGCATTCAAGTTCATGGGTAGATTTGGGCTTAGATTCACGGTTAATCTTAGGCTTTGTCTCTACTTGGTTTTGTTTGCAGCAGAAACTTAACTGCAACATTTTATGGATAGAACTTATGTATTAAAGTAAAATTGAAAGACAGTATGTTGACTACGTGATCTCACTGCATGCCCATTGTCATTAACTCAAGGAGCCGGCATGATCAAGTTATGATTACAGACCTTATCATTTTCGGCACTATCGCATGTGAAGAAAACTGCATTGTAAGGTTATTTTCACAGAGCAGGAACTGAACGAGAAATTGCATTTAGAAAGAACTTGTGCAACTATAAACTGAGCTGTGTTCATAATGTAGGAAACGTGATTTACAACTTTATCAGGGTTGAAGAATGAAAATTATAAATGTTTCAATCAATTAAAACAGTCAGGAGTAATAAAGAAACATAGAAAATAGGAGCAGGAGTAGGCCATTCAGTCCATCAAGTCTGCTCTACCACTTAATATGATCATGGCTGATTGCTTATTTCAACACCAGACTTTCACTCTGGCACCAGCCTCCTGAGGTATTTAGCGTCTAGAAATATATCTGTTTTTAAAATAGATTCAGAGATTTTACATGTTTCGATCAAATCCCCTCATTTTAATTTTGTCAATTTTATTTTTAGTCCTATATAATCCTAAGGGGGGAGGGGTGGAGGGGGCTTGTCAATCTTTTAAAATATATCAATGTTATCAAACAACCTGGGGTTTCTATCAGTTAACCTATCGTGTACTTTGGTGATTTGAAGCTGCTAAGTGCTGTACACAGAAAATCTGAATCAAAGAGTTGGTACATGAGCAGAGATGACCATTCTGATTGTCTGTGCTGGATCTCCGAAGTGAGTAATTCACTTAGAGTCATTGAGTCATAGAGATGTATAGCACTCAAATAGACCTTTTGGTCCAACACATCCATGCCAACCAGATATCCTAAATTAATCTAGACCCACTTGCCAACATTTGGTCCATATCCCTCTAAACCTTTTCTATTCATATAACCATCCAGATGTCTTTTAAATGTTGTCATTGTACCAATCTCCACAGCTTCCTCTAGCAGCTCATTCCATACACGTGCCACCATCTGCATGAAAAAGTTGCCCCTTCAGTCCCTTTTAAATCTTTACCCTCTCATCCTAAACCTATGCCCTCTAGTTCTGGACTCCCCCACCCTAGGGAAAACACCTTGTCTATTTACTCTATCCATCCCCCTCATGATTTTATATACCTCTATAAGGCCAGCCCTCAGCCTCCAATTCTGCGGGGAAAACAGCCCCAGCCTATTCAGCTTCTCCTTGTAGCTCAAACCCTCCAACCATGGCAACATCCTTGTAAATCTTTTCTGAACCCTTTCAAATTTCATAACATCCTTCCAATAGGAGGGAGACCAGAACTGCACACAATATTCCAAATGTGGCCTAACCAATGTCCTGTACAGCTGCAACATGACCTCCCAACTCCTGTACTCAATGTTCTGACAAATAAAAGGAAGGCATACTTAATGGCCCTTCCTCCAGCTTCTCCCCATCACCTTGCATTCTTCTGATTAGATAATAATCCAACCTACCTAGAATACCTTGATTGACAGCATATTCTGGAATTGTGTGCGAAATCTTTTCTCTATGTCTCCATTACTTCTTTGGTCAGTTACATGAAATCAATGTCTTCGTTCTTAACATTCTATTAGGAACAGTATTGCCCCATCCATTTGGAACCATATCATCAATAGCCATGGTAAGATGCCAGAAGACTGGAGGTTGGCTAATGTGGTGCCTTGATTTAAGAAAGGTGGTCAGGAAAAGCCAGGGAAATATAGACTGGTGAGCCTGATGTCAGTTGGGTCAAGTTGTTGGAGAAGATTCTGAGGGATAGGATTCATATGTATTTTGAAAGGCAAGGACTGATTAGGTATAGTCAACATAGCTTTGTGTGTGGAAATTATGTCCCACTAACTTGATTGAGTTTTCTGAAGAAGTGATGAAGAGGATTGATGAAAGCAGAGCAGTGAACGTTGTTTCTATGGACTTCAGAAGACGTTCAACAAAGTTCTGCACGGTAGTCTGGTAAACAAGGTTAGATCACATGGAATACAGAGAGAACTACTCATTTGGATACAAAATTGGTTTGCACATAGGAGACAGATCGTGACAGTGGGGGGTTGTTTTTTGGACTGGAAGCCTGTGACCAGCAATGTGCCACAAGGATCAGTGCTGGGTCCACTGCTTATTGTCATTTATGTAAATGATATGGATGTGAACATAGGAGGTATGGTTAGTAAGTTTGAAAATGACACCAAAACTGGAGGTGTAGTGGACAGCAAAGGAGGTACCCTCAGAGTACAATGGGACCTTGATCAGATGGGCCAATGGGCTAAGGAGTGGCTGATGGAGTTTAATCTAGATAAATGTGAGGTGCCATATTTTGGTAGGACAAATCAGGGAAGGACATACTTAACAGTAAGGTTCTGGGAAGTGTTGCTAAACAAAGAGACCTTGAATGTGCAAGTTCATTGTTCCTTGAAAGTGGAGTTGCAGTTGGACAGTATGGTGAAGAATGCGTATGGTATACTTGCCTTTATTGTTCAGTGCATTCAGTATCAGAGTTGGGAGGTCATATTAAACTGTACAAGACAGATGAGGCCACTTTTGGAATACAGCATTCAATTTTGATCTTCCTGCTATAGGGAGGATGTTGTGAAATTTGAAAGGGTGCAGAAAAGATTTACAAGGATGTTGCCAGTGTTGGTGGGTTTGAGCTTTAGGCAGAGGTTGAGTAGGCTGGGGCTATTTTCCCTGGAGCATTGGAGGCTGAAGGGTAGCCCTGATGGAAGTTTATATAATCAGGAGGGTCATAGATAGGGTGAACAATTAAGGTCTATTCTCTATGATCGGAAAGTCCAAAACTAGAGGGCATAGGTTTAAGCTCAGAGTGGAAAGATTTAAAAGGACTGGAGGGGCAATGTTTTCATGCAGGGGGTGATGCATGTATGGAATGAGCACAGGATGTGGTGGAGGCTGGTACAATAATAACATTTAAAAGGTATCTGGATTGGTATATGAATAGGAAAGGTTTAGAAGGATATGGGCCAAATGCTGGCAGCTGGGATGATTTAAGATATCTGCATGGATGAGTTGGACCAAAGGATCTGTTTCAGTGCTATCCATCTCTATTTGCTATACCCCTACCAAGTTTGCTCTCAATCTTTTCTTCTTCACTACCACACTTCCAACTTCTGCAATGTACACACATAATTGAAGTTGCTCATTCCTGGAACTGCTTCTGCTGTTAATACTATAATAATACTGTTAATTCCTGTTAATAAAGCTTAGGAATATGCTTTATAAACTACTCTCTCAAGCTGCTCTGCCACCATCAAAGATCTTTGCATGCTCACACCAAGGTCTCTTAGCTCCTGCATCCTATTTAAGAGTTAAACCCTTCATTTTACATTGTCTCTCCATGTTCTACCTACAAAATGAAGCACTTCACACTTCCGTCCATTGAATTTCATCCGGTAAATGAACATACTTTTAGGAATGAGGATTTCACATCAATATTAGATCAGTGAGCCACAGAAATGCCAGCATTCTTTTTGTATATTGCCACAGTAACTAACGCTCCAAAATGACTTCTCCCAAATGTGAGTTGGGATGACTTGACGTCAAGAAAATAGTCGTGTACATACCACTTCTCTCTTTGACGGTTTGAACTTAATGAAAATTGTCATAATGTAAAAAGCAAAAAGTGAGAATGGAGTATTGGAGAAGTCGAAGATTTAAATTCAGCTCAACTTCTATTTAAGGTTGATCAGAATTATTATTTTGCCGATTTTATTCTAATATTATACTGATAAATCTTTTAGTATAACTCATACCATTGTTATACGAATATGAAGAAAATTTAATGTTAACAATATGGATCACAGAGTTGTTATGGCACAGAAGGGATATATTTGGCTCAATATGCCTGTATCAGTTCTATTACCAAGTGCTAATCTCCTTCAATTTCCTCATATTCCTGCACATCATTTCTATCCAATTATTCATCTCAAGCCCTCTCAAACAACTCGATTGAACCTGCTTTCACCACATTTCAAGGCCATGCCTTCCAAAGCCTAACTACTCACTGTGAGAAACATTTTTTTTCTCTAACATCACCCTTGAACTAAATCTTTAAAAGCTATTGGCACAAAACTCATTAGATCTGCTGCCACATTATTGGTTAATTAAATTTGGTAAGAGTCCAACAGTAGAAGGTCTGTTTGAAAGAGCAAGTTTAATCATTTTTAAAAATTTATTACATTAGCCCATATTTTCAAAGTATGGGCTGGTGATTGGGAAGGTTTGCATGTGCATTGATGGCAATGTGAGATTGCACATTTTCAGAGTATACCTGTAGTGCAGTCTAACAACATTTAACCTTTATATTTTATTAAACAGTTGTAAATCCACAAGGAACCTGAGCATTTCTTTCCCTTCCCCCAACCATACTTTAGTCCTTGTTATCTTATTTGCTGTTTCTGCCTCTAGTAGATTATGAATCTGAAGGAGTTGATCTTTGCTTCATGAGCCAGCAAAATCACCTGTAATAACGTCAAGAATTTGGGCCAATGCCAAGTGGCTGCTCTATAAAATGCAAGGCATCACACGTTTTAGCTATGAATATTTCTAAGTGCGCAGCTATTACAGAATCCTCTGCAGAAATGAATGCTCAGATTTTGAACATCGTTCTTATTATTTGCGTGGCTTCAACTCTTTTCGTCAGTCAGGTACTTACACTCAAATCATTTCTTGCATGCCATAATGTAATGAATTTATGAAATGTAATACATTATTTTCCATTACAATGCTTTATTAGTTGGTTACAAAGCTGTGCAACAGTGGCAAAACACGTGAGCTTTATTATGGTAAGACCCCTTTTGCCACTAACATCGGGAGAGGCACCAAACCTAATGCCAGTCCTTCTGATAGGAAGGATGGAACAAGTGGAGGGTTGCTCATTCTAGAGCTGCCTCTTGTTGTAACTTGTGGCAGCTGGTGAAGGGACTAACAGTTGAAGTCTGAGTAAAACTTCTCTTCCTGTTTCTTCTGGACAGCAATACACAGCATATTTAAGCAATGCCAGTTTTAAGTGTCATCAGATGTAGGTTTTATTTTATAAAATAGAGTAGGTTCAAATTGCTACTATGGAGATAGTAGACCACAAATCTCATTCTGTATTCAAAGCACTTGAGTTAATGACACTTTATACCTTTCTTGTCTGGGCCACACAGATCTGATTGCGTAGTTTCATGCACAAATAGATAAAGGCTATCATAAGCCTTATATCCAGCTTCAGAGTAAAAATATATTTATTAACTCATTATTAAGATCTATTAAACTACTTAGTGGATGATTGCAGTGATATTATGAATAATTTGATTGTGCCTCTTCTCACAGGCTGACTGTGCTGCTATTGGGCCAGTAGAAACTGTGCTTCAGAGAGCCAGGAGAATGACTCCTCTCTGGAGATGGATCACTTACAGACCCCTTGGATCCTCTTGCAGGAGCAATGAGGAATGCAGCTCAAAATACTGCAGGTAAATAAGAAAAACCTTGACAAAATAATGTGAAGATTACCATGGCCAGTTTTTCAGTTGTGGTCTAACTAGAAAGGGCTAATGAAGTTAACCAAAAAAAATTACTAATTAATATCCTGTACAATATGCTCCACAACATTATTTAAAATTTTTAAACTTGTGTGTGCTTTTGTTTTTTTTCCAAAGAAAACCCATCTTTGGGGTCAGCATATTGCAAACATTGTAATCTATTCAAACAGGAAATTAAAGCCTTCTCCAAAATTATGAATTTTACTGTTTATAGACACCAAATTCAGAACAAGTATGGTTTACATCACCATCAAAGTTGATACAATATAAATGTGAATAAATCATAAAAAAGTAAATGCAAAAACAATTCATTGGGATGTCTTTCCATTTATAATTATGATAGATATTATAACAACCACATGTTCTCTTAAAGTCCTTTACATAATTAAGAAAATGTCACATTGCTTTACTATTATGCTAATCCAAGTATTATCTTGTTTTTACAGAAAGAAGCGCTGTGCCTTGGCAGCCAATGAAGATTGACATTCAAACAAAGCTTTTGTACAGGATAACAGTCACAAGTTGTCAGAAATAGCCATGTAAATGAACTTTGACCAATGCACTTATGTAAATAGTTTATGCCCAATGTTTGTGTAAACGACTTTCTAACCAAAGTACTCTACTAAATGAATTGTGTACAGTGCTGATTTGCGAGCACATATTAATATATTTATATGTATTTATGACCAATTAAATTTGAATAAAACATATGAATATAAGAAAAGCAGTAAAATAAAGTACTTCAATTTTTATCACTTTAAAATCTAGTATTGGTAACACTATCATGCATTTGTTCACCGTAACTGTTGTGCAATACTCTCACTTTGACTTGTTCCAGACTTACATTTATACCTTTCTGACTCAGCTGGAACAAACAGTTAGAACCAGATACTTTATTTCAAAAACCAAGAGTAAGATTAGTCAAACATACATATACATTCTCCTGGCATTGCATCCTCGTAGTGAAATAAATGTGAGATTAGTCAATGAATATTACTTCTCATCTGTACAGAGTGTCTGGTTGAACATGAATGGTTCAGTTAAGATGTGGAATTCCCAGAATAGAAATTATGAGAGAAAACCAGAATGGAGCCCTCTGAAGTGTAATGGGGTAATGCTTATTCAACCAACGTTGCTTAAATTTAATTATGTTTTGCACAGAGCAAACTTAAATAAACACAGTCTATTTTAACTTACTTCAGTGGGTTATTTACTCACCCACGCCATTTCTTTGGATTGCCTCCCATACACCACCTGCTAGAAGCTTCAATCTATTTTGAGCAGAAAAATGCAATCGAGCTCTGATTCTGTAGTGAAACCATGTGAGTAGGTAACATGGTCTGAAAATTAAAGGGTATCAACCTTGAACTGCTCAGGGAAACTTCAGTCGGACAAGGCAAGTCATTACGCTAATTCTCAATGTGCACAGTACTATGTCCATTAAGTTATAAGAATTTGTTCTAGATCAGAATATGTAACATAACTGGGTTGTATGATACTGTTTAGACTTAAAAAAAAATCATTACTGTAATTTCAAAGTGTCTGTCAAATAATATGAGATCTTCCAAGTCAATGAGGCTTTCATCAATTTCAGTCTTTGCTTTACGTGAATGGGGGCCATAGGTCATTTGGTCAGGAGCAAGGCTGTTGGCACAACGACTATTGTGGTTTGTTTCTGGTGGCGTGAGTGCAACAACATGCAGCAATCTTATTTACACTGTTTCAGGCTTGTTGTTAAAATGAGAGTTCAGTGCTGCAATTGAGAAACCTCAGAAAGACTTTCCTGGATATAGTGCAGTGGCTGAAACTGGAACCTATAAAACCGAGCATGCTTCAAGTACGGGCAGATGGAAAAGGCAGAATTTGAATTTGGGAGGAGGAACTGGTGAGCACAGCGTGCCCCTGTGAACTGGATATTGGAGGATAATGAAACCTCAGAAAATGTAGAAAAGAGACTGTCTCTGAACGGAGAGGCCCACAATGGATGCAGGCAATTTCTCCATAAAGTGTTGCATGCCTGAAGGGTATATGCCTGACATTTGAAGGAATCTTTTGTCATTTCTCTATCAAACACAATCTTTCTTTTTTACTAAACGAAACGCCGAAAGAACTGTGGATGCTGGAAATCAGAAACAAAAGCAGAAACTGCTGTAAAAATGCTCAGTAGGCCTGGCAGCATCTGTGTAGTGAAATTAGAGTTATTGTTTTGGGTTCAGTAAGTTTTTCAGAAGTTTCTTTTCTAGCTGTTCCATCATCTGTTACCGGTATCAAGGGCTGGAAGTTTGCTGTTTCCCGAGAAAGGGACAGATATTGAAGGGGGGGCAGTGGGAGGGGGAGCGATGGGAGGTGGGTGCAATAAAGTGGCACCAACGCCTTATATTGCCCCCTACAGCTGCAGTAATGTTACTAGCAGCAGGGGGCAGTGTTACATAGTGTACTCACCCATTGGACAATTGAGGAGTATTGGTTAATTCCTGATCAGACAGGCCCTCCCATGCTGGTGCTGGGACTTTCCATATGGGAGGTAGGAAGCATTCCGTTGACTATATGAAAACTAGCAGGCATTTGCAGTCCTGTTTCCTTATCGGAGGTACCCATCTTGAGGTTTTATCTCCTCCCTCTTCTTTGCATTCCCACTGCCCCCTATACTTGACTCCTGCAGCTACCACTACCCTCACAGTCTGTGTCCAGATGTGCCAATCTGGTCCACGCAAGCCCCTGCAATCACCTCACAGTTGGGGCTATGTTGCTGAACAGTGCCACTCACAGTGAGACTGCTGGAAAGATAAAGTATTGTTCACCCAATTGATTTTTCCAAAATGGGGTCTCTCCCTAGTGGCTGACAAAAAACAGATTGAAGCCAATTAATGGCTAGACAGCATTAAAACTCCGCTTGGCAAGTCAGTCATCTGGTCACCTCCAGCTAAACTGATGAAACAAAGTTCATGTTGAAATCACTTTACAGTTGGTTTCATGTTTAATGATGGATTGAGACTTGGGCTAAGCTCATGCTTGGGCCAGGATAACTTGATTTAACACTAACTTTACTTTATTGAAGTTTTTGTTTTGTGAAAATAACCTATAAACTAAACAAAGGGCAGCTTAACTACACAGCAAAGAAACTGCATGATCATTTACTGCGCCTGTGTCATGAAATCTGCATGATTTGATCATGTACATTAATCTTATCAGTTTAGACAATAGCATACTCAAAGAAACTGCACTGAGCAGGTATTGAATCAAAAACCTTTTTTGGCAGAAGTGTCCTCAAGTATAAAGCATATTGGTCAGACTGTAAAGAACCAAGGCAGTGTGCATAGTGATGGAAATTGAATAAAGATCCATACACCTTATGTCATTCACCGTGTCTCACACTGCACGCACACAGAAAAAAAATTAAAAAAACAAAACAATCCAGGAGTGTCAGAGATTCTGTTCACGCTGAGAGCTGGCTCTGAGGGAGCTGGACCACTGTCAAGAACTATACAAGTGTAAGTAAAGGGTGACTTGGTGATGGGAATACCAGCCTCGGTGGAGATATTTTTTAAAAAATTTAAAAAGTATCCCCTTTCACTGTTTGATCATGCAGTATTGCCCTTTGATGTGAAGGGCACAGCTTGTCACTAGCCACTTGGATGTCTCCTTTCTTCCTGGTGGTGGAATATCAATAAGGATTTACACACTTGTTGTTCTTCACTGTGTCCTACACCTGCACACACATGACATGGGTGCTGGGGAAAAATAAGCATTACTACAGTGTGAGGAAAAGCAAAAAATAGACAGGAGTGTCAGGGGTTCCGTTCACCCTGAGATCTGGCTCTGAAGGAGCTGGATCAGTGTGTGAAGGACTCTCCATTTTGTGATAAGGGAGGGGGGATACTCAGAGCTGGACCAGCATCGAGGACTTTCCATGTGTAAATAAAGGGTGACTTGGTAATGGGATATCAACCTTGGTGGAGTTATTTCAATGGCAACAAGAGTAATGTCCCTGAAGAAACTTACTCACAACAGCCTTCTTTGAGTTGGGGTAAGCATTATGGAAGCTTGACTTGTTCGACCTTGCCACCAAAGAATGGGCCCAGTATGTGGAAAGAATGTGTTATTTTTTCCGTGCATATGACATTGGGAGATGAAAAGTAATGAGTGTAGAACCTGTAGCTTTTTCAGTTATTAGGAGCCTAACTTTGCCAAGGCACTGAATACTAAATCTTTCGAGATTTGATGGATTTAGTTCGGAATATTATGACCCTAAGGTTCCTGTAATTCTGAGACATTATCATTTTTACTTGGCAATTTGAGAACCAGGAGAATTCATACTGGGATTGTTGACTAGGTTAAGATGACTGGTAGAAGCATGTGACTTTAGTTGAACCCTTAATGAGATGCTGAGTGACCAAATGATATTTGGAATTAATAATGTCACCATGTAAAACCACCAACTAGATGAAGGCTAACTGAACCTCAAAGAGTGACTTCAACCGGCTTTATTATTGAAAAATGTGGCAAGTGGAGGATGTGTTGCAGGGTATTCTAATGGAAGTGGAGACCCTTGCCAGTCTGACTGGGTGAAACTGAGAAATAAGAAAGGGATGATCACCTTATTGGGATTGTATTATAGACCTCCTAATAGTCAGAGGGAAATTGAGAAACAAACTTGTAAGGAGATCTCAACTATCTGTAAGAATAATAGGGTGGTTATGGTAGGGGATTTTAACTTTCCAAACATCGACTGGGACTGCCATTGTATTAAGGGTTTAGATGGAGAGGAATTTGTTAAGTGTGTACAAGACAATTTTCTGATTCAGTATATGGATGTACCTTCTAGAGAAGGTGCAAAACTTGACCTATTCTTGGGAAATAAGGCAGGGCAGGTGACTGAGGTGTCAGTGGGGAAGCCCTTTGGCGCCAGCAACCATAGTTCTATTAGATTTAAAATAGTGATGGAACTGGATAGACCAGATCTAAAAGTTGAAGTTCTAAATTGGAGAAAGGCCAATTTTGATGGTATTAGGCAAGAACTTTCGAAAGCTGATTGGGGGCAGATGTTCGTAGGTAAAGGGACGGCTGGAAAATGGGAAGCCATCAGAAATGAGATAACGAGAATCTAGAGAAAGTAAATTCCTGTCAGGGTGAAAGGAAAGGCTGGTAGGTACAGGCAATGCTGGATGACTAAAGAAATTGAGGGTTTGGTTAAGAAAAAGAAGGAAGCATAGATAAGATCTAGACAGGATAGATCGAGTGAATCCTCAGAAGAGTATAAAGGCAGTAGAAGTTTACTTAAGAGGGAAATCAGGAGGGCAAAAAGGGGACATGAGATAGCTATGGCAAATGGAATTAAGGACAATCCAAAGGGTTTTTACAAATACTTTAAGGACAAAAGGGTAACTAGAGAGAGAATAGGGTCCCTCAAAGATCAACAAGGCGGCCTTTGTGTGGAGCCACAGAAAATGTGGGAGATACTAAATGAATATTTTGCATCAGTATTTACTGTGGAAAAGGATACGGAAGATATAGGCTGTAGGGAAATAGATGTTGACACCTTACAAAATGTCCATATTAGAGGAGGAAGTGCTGGATGTCTTGAAATGCATAAAGCTGGATAAAACCCCAGGACCCAGGTATACCCTAAACCTCTGTGGGAAGCTAGAGAAGTGATTGTTGGGCCTCTTGCTGAGATATTTGTATCATTGATAGTCACAGGTGAGGTGCCGGAAGACTGGAGGTTGGCTAATGTAGTGCCACTGTTTAAAAAGGGTGTTGGGGATCCAAGATGGTGGCGACCCAGCAAGTCTGAGTCTACTGTGCTCCTCCCAAGACTTGGGCAAAGTGGATCACCCACCCCCACCACACTCACCAAATCATTTAAAATAGTTTTTACTTAATGTAGTTAGTTGTTTAGTATTGAATTTAAACAATTTAATCTCCAGTAAAAATGACTAAAGGGAAGGGAGCCCGCAGCTCTCAGCAAGCAGGAACCCCTCCCCCTTCTCCAGCTGCAGCAGAGGCGTCCGCAGCCGCTCCAGGGGGCTTAAGTACAGTGGCGAGCCTCGTGGAAATAATCTCCAAACTCGATGCAAAGGTCGACGCTTTTATTGAAGAATCCCAAAGCTGATGAGACTCACTCTTGGCCGTGCTACAAAAGCACGACTGAGACATCAAGGAAATCGACGCCGAGTTGGAGGGGTGGGGCTAAAGGCCGCGACCTCCGAAACTACAGCACAATCGGCCGTGGATCGGGTCTAGACTCTCGAACAGCGAGTCTGGACCTTAGAGAATCACATTTGTTTGCTGGGCCTTCCCGAACAGGGAGAGGAAGGCCAGCTTACAGTGTTCCTTGAACAGTGGCTTCCACAGCTTTTAAATCTGAAGGCTGGATCAGGCCAGGTAAGGGTGGAATGGGCCTACTGGGTTGCAATACGTGGGCCCGGCTGGAACCAGCATCCCCGCGTGGTCCTGTTCCGGCTGCAGAGCTATAACGAGAGGCAGATACTCTTAGAAGCCTCCAGAAATCTTGGAAAAGATCCCCAAGCCATGATCTATAAAGGATTCAAGATCATGTTATTCCAGGATTTTTCCCCAGCTTTGGTCCGAAAGAGGAAGGCGTTTGATGAAGCAAAGAAGTGTTTAAAGGACTTAAATATTCAGTACTCCTTGTGCTACCCAGCGACGCTACGCTTTAACCATAAAGGATCTGTGTATAACTTCGGATCGCCGGAAAAGGCCAAGGAATTTTTGGACTCTCTTAGATAATTATAAGAGTTAATTGACGTCGGTTTGCTTTCCCCCCACTCCGGTTTACATCCCCCCTTTTTTTATATATTAATCCCTTTTTTTAACCTTACTGTTTAATATTATCTTGGGGGCTGGTGAGAGGGATTTATTTATTTGTTCTCTACTTTACGATTTTATCCCCTTTTTAAAAAATTCTATATATATATATATATGTATGGGCCGGGGGTTTAGTTAATGTTGGTGGGGGGGAGGTGGTTACCTTATCCTATTGTATCTCTGTCTCTAGGAGCGGGGTTGTTTTTCCCTTGTTATATTGCATTATTATATATAATTATTACTTGTTGAGGCTGTAATTTTATAGTTATATAAATTTATGCATGGTATTAACATTACCAAATATATCCTGGTGTTGGTGTGGGTGGGGGGTAGGGTGCTTACTGTTAACTCTAACTCTGTAGTATATTTGAATTTTCTTCATCATATTAAGGAGCGCCTGGGTCAAGGGTTGGACACTGCTTGGGAGAGGATATGATGGACTTTTGGAAAGGAAGTGATACCCCCTGGGAACAAGGGGGAAAATTTTCATTTAAATACGTTTTATATTTTTTTTATGTAGAAATAGCTTTTTATTATACTGTTGTGAGTGTTTCAGAGAGCCTTCACTTTTGTGAATTTTATATGCTCTATGCTCGGGATGTTCTGGATAGGGTTTCCCCTCCTGAGGGGTCTCGGATCTGCCCGGACGATTATGGTTGAGCAGTCGGTTAAGTGGTGCACCTGGAATGTCAAGGGGAGTAATTCACAAGTCAAAAGGAAGAAAATATTATCAAACCTCAAGAAAGAAAGGGTTGATATAGCTCTCCGACAGGAGACACATTTATTGGATAAAGAATACGTGAAATTACCAGGTGGATTTTTCTTCTTTTAGCTAAAAAAGCAGGGGAGTTGTTATTCTTATCTGGAAGAATTTCCCTTTCAAAATCCTAAATCAGATAAAAGACAAATCTGGATGATATATTCTGATTAAAGCCCTTACAAATGGAGAGGAATATGAGATTTTAAATTTGTATTGCCCCCCGGCACATCCTTTTAAATTTATAACGGAAGCCTTCTCAAAATTGATGGCTCTCAGTGCTCGTCATACAATTATAGGGGGAGACTTTAATTGTATTATGGATCCGGAAATAGATAGGACTCCCAAGAGTACTGCAGGAGTATCTCCCAGATCTAGACAATTGATGGATTTGAACAAAGAATTAGGACTAGTAGATGTATGGAGATGTCTTCATCCACAGGGCAGAGATTTTTCTTTTTACTCCAATCCACATAAATGTCATACCAGAATCGATATGTTTTTTGCCCCCTCGATTTTTTAAAATTCCATATCATCCTGTAAAATAGGCATTATAGCAATTTCCGATCACGCTGCTGTATATATGGAAATCAAGGCGAGGAACAATGAGACATCCCCCCAGCATTGGCGTACGGACGCCTTCCTGAGGAAAGATAGTAAATTTGTAAAGTACTTTTCTCAAGAATTTAAAAGTTTTTTAGAAATTAATTTAGGTACGGCTAGCAACCCATCAATGATGTGGGAGGCCATCAAAGCTTACACGCGAGGTTTGATCATCTCATACTCAGCGACCCAGAAAAAATTAAAGGGAGAACAACAACGTCTGCTCGAAGCTCACTTAAAAGCGGCTGAAACAGCATACGCTGACTGACCTTCTATTATCAAATTGCAAAGGATTACTGCCCTTAGGACAGCTCTAAATACCACGCTTACCCAAACAGCTAAGAGAGAAATATTGTTTGCAAAACAAAGGTTATATGAATTTGGCGATAAACCTGGTAGATACTTAGCATTTCTTGCAAAGAAAAAGAAGGCCCCTCAAACTATCACGTCTATCAAGGAGAGTGCGGGTATTTTGACTTATGATCATAAAAGGATTAACGCAATCTTTAGAAAATTTTATTCTGATTTATATAAATTGCAGGATTGCGAAGACAGGACTAGGAGGATGCAGTCATTTTTTAAAAACCTGATCTTTCTGGACCTAACTCCAGAACAGGTATCGGCCTTGAATGTTCCCCTAACAGTCCAAGAAATACTTGACGCAATCAGGCAACTTCAGAGCGGTAAGACACCTGGCTCAGATGGTTTTCAAGCTGAATTCTATAAAGAATTTACAGGAATATTGGCTGGTCCACTTATGGATATGTATAATTATTCATACAGTCAGGGCTGTCTCCCGCCTTCGCTGAAAGAGGTGAATATCTCTCTTCTCCTTAAAAAAGGAAAGGACCCAGAAGATTGCGCGTCATACAGACCAATATCCTTGCTAAATGTAGATTTTAAAATCCTTTCTAAAACGTTAACATTGAGGCTAGAAAGGGTATTTCCACACATCATAAAGGAGGATCAGACGGGGTTTCTTCAGGGCCGTAGATCATCCAATAATGTTAGAAGGGTTTTGAACGTGATTCAAGCCTGCCATCAGGGAAAGATACCAGGAGTAGTCGTCTCATTAGACGCAGAAAAGGCATTCGACAGGGTTGAATGGTCATATTTGTTCTTCACATTGGAAAGGTTTGGCGTTGGAAAGCTGTTTACCAAATGAGTCTCAACACTGTATAGTGATCCCAAGGCAGTTGTGATTACCAATGGATTAGGCTCGGATAGCTTCAGTGTGGATAGGGACTGCCGTCAGGGATGTCTTCTTTCACCATTGTTATTTATGCTAATAATTGAGCCACTAGCAGAAGCTGTACAGGCTAACCCTAATATAACGGCCCCGAGGATTGGTACAGGCAAAAATAAAATTACCCTGTATGCAGATGATGTTCTTCTATTTCTCACTAATCCCCTGATGTCCGTGCCTCGCTTAATCCAAGTTATTAATACATTTAGTGTTTTTTCAGGCTACAAAATTAATTTCTCAAAATCGGAGGCTATGCCAATGGGTGGCCTCTCTTATTGGACGGATCCCACTTTCCCTTTCGGTGGTCCCTGGAGGGTTTTTTATATTTAGGCATTTTTATTATCCCAGTATTTGGTCAGTTATACAAGGCTAACTTTGTGCATTTACTGGAAAGGATAAGGCAGGACATCCAGCGATGGGGAGACCTTCCAATTTCCTGGCTGGGTAGAATAGCACTAATTAAAATGAATGTCCTGCCCCGTCTCCTATACCCTATGAGAATGCTTCTGGTGAAGCTGCCAAGGCTGGCACTACGTAAGTTAAACGGCTGGTTGGGTTCCTTTATCTGGAATCATAGATGACCCCTCATTAAGCTGAAGAAGCTACAGCTTCCACAGGCAAGGGGAGGATTGGATTTCCCATATTTTAGGAAATATCAATTAAGTTCCCTATTAAGTTACATAACTGATTGGGTCTTGTCTGACCCACAATCAATCTGGCTGGACATCGAGGCTTCTCAAGCAAAATGCCCACTTATTAACCTTTTATTTTCAGACAAGAGGAAAATCATTACGGACCACTGTAAAAACCCTATAATACTAAATGCAATTAAAGCTTGGAATATAATGCGGCAAAATGAGGGCAACTCACATAAAACATCCCCCTATGCCCCAATAGTGGGAGCATGGGGATTTCAACCGGGGCTTACAGATGTCACTTTCAAACTCTGGAGATCCAGGGGTATCCCATGTTTAGGGGATCTGTTTAAAGAAGGGATCCTGATGTCTTTTGAACAGCTGCATCAGAAATTTGGATTATCTAATGGAGACCTCTTTTGATACTTCCAAATTCGAGATTATAAATATAAGAAGACTACGTTATTAGATAGTCTTTATAAATCAGATAGAGAACGTAGAGTGCTATGGCCAATGGGGGTATCTTCCGTCAGCACTATTTATCATTTATTACATGATGTAGTATCAGGAGATATGGACAATCTGCTTAAAACATGGGATCAGGAATTGGGACTAGAAATCTCTATAGAAACATGGAATGACATTTGGGAAAACGCCAGAAGAATCACCATCTGCAACAGAACTCAGGCCATTCAGTTGAAGATACTTCATAAGGCCCATATAGCACCGGATCGATTGGCAAAATTTAAGGCAGGAGCATCTCCAATGTGTCCCAAATGTAAGAGAGAGGTGGGCACTCTTGTACATTGCTTATGGACCGGTCATAAGATCTGTAGATATTGGACTAAAGTAGCAAGTGCTCTGACAGAAATCTTAGGAACGGAAATTAGAGTGGACCCTGTATCTCTCCTTTTGGGCTTTTCAAAATTACCCTTCCTGGATATGCACGGGAAGAGATTATTTTCCATTCTCTCTTTCTGTGCAAGGAAAAATATTTTGGTAAACTGGGTGGCTAAGGGCCCCCCTGGACTTTCAAATCGGTACAGATTAATTATGGAATGTATTCCCCTTGACTACCTTACAAATATGGTGCACCAAAAGACCGCATTATTCCATAAAATATGGCAGCCCTTCTTTAATTATATACATACAGATATTTCGGCCATCCTAATAAGGGCTTTTATTTGAGATGGCGAACCTGGCTGGTCCGGGGCCCCTTGGGAGAGGAATCCCGCACGAATACGGGTTTTGTTACAATTTTATGTTAATACATTCCGAGCATATACCTCACTACCCAATTTCTGTGTTATCCGTCGGGGTTTTTAAAAATTTTATTTGAATAATGTAAGAGACTTAATTATACACTCTAGTTAGTTGTAGGTTAGATTAGTAGTTAGTTAAGTTTTGTTTTTTTTTCTTGGTATTTTTTTCTTTTGTCAAATTTTGGTTATTATTTATTTAAGATTTAATTGTATATCAATGTTGATCCTCTACTTTTTATCATTTACATAAATGATTTGGATGTGAGCATAAGAG